>NC_056729.1:1480709238-1480851738 GCF_019279795.1 Protopterus annectens
TTTCAGATTTCTACCTCTCCTATTCGAGGTAGTAGGTATCCCTTTAATATTTTCACTAATCTCTTTAAACTGTGTAATCTAACCCCAATAAAAGTGTAACAGTTTCACCAGTACTGGACGAAAACTACTATAAGTAGTAGTAAAATACATGGTTTCCCTTTCATCTTTGATCATATCCCTCTGCCAATAGCCTACTCCTTTATTCCTATTTTTCTTATTCATTTTCTCCCAACTATTCCTTAGTATCTCATTGCTAAATCCCCTCTTCCTAAACATTTCCATAGTCCTACCTATTTCTTTATCCAGATCTACCTCATTATTACAAAGCCTAGACAGCCTATTAAATTCACCCAAAGGTACAGCTTCAATTTTATGGGGGGGGGGTGACCACTGTGGGCTATAAAATACCCCATCTTGACACTTCCTATGGACTGTAGTCTGAAGACATTCACCACTACTGCTTAGTACTACATCTAAAAAAGGGATCATTTTACCCACCTTGAGATCATCAAATTGCAAACCAAATTTATTGTTCTGAATTTCATGAATACAAATAGTTATCTCATTTCCACCACCCTCACATAAAAAAAAATTAGTCATCAATGTATCTGAAATATTTTAATACAGCGATTTGGAAAAATTGTGATCTGTAGATATATTCTAAGTGCCTTCCTTCACTGTTTGTATCTGTAAGTTGGCAGAGTTAGTTAGTAAAATCCTATATTCCACAATTTCTTGTCTCAAAGTTTTCTTACACAAAGTGGTATGCATGTTTGCTAATTATGATAATGGGCCATTATAGTATCACTGCCCCTGAAATAATGCCGCAACATACAAACTGGCTGGTACTAACTTGACCACTATTCTTATGCTCACAGATTCTGTAGACCCATTGCATTACTCCATATTTCAGTGATATAGACATTTGGTAATGTCTCACCACAGCACTGTGTTACTTGAAGTCCAAATGTATGCCCATGTGTCCGTGTGCAAGGGGCTATCATTTTGCTCCTCATAATAAGAGGGCATGGCTTCCTCAGGTTCTGCCAAAGATGGGACTCCAGCTTGGAGTGATAGAGATTGAAATATAGTCTTCTTTGAAAGATATCCTTGTTCTTCTTGCATAGGTATTTTGTAGATTGCCTGCTGAGGCAGTAAGATGGCCCCTTTGGCACAGGCTTAGTAGGATGGTTAGTAATGTCGCAGGCATCACCCAGCCTAGTGAGCAGTGTTAACATCAATAACGTGACCTAATGTCCTGATTCAGTACAATAACGTGACTTAATGTCCTGATTCAGTAGTGGAAGGCAGTAAAAGATGGACACATACTGAGCTTGTTTTTCTATTATTATTATGATACCTGGTATACATGTGCATTAAAGTATGCCCACTTTGCTTTTCATTGGTGGAAATGCAAGAGCTCAACAAAGCAGGATGTCGTAGAAGGAAGGAACTACTCTTCTGACACTGTAGTGCATATGTCATGTGTGCCAGTCCACTATAAAACTGCACTTGCAATGTGTAGCATATATGAGTATTTATGTGTTCCCTTTTCACTTCCTTCTACAAGCATTTGTGATAGTGTTGGAGTGATGTCAGTGCCTTTGTCTGCACAAGCTGATGCCTCTGGTACTGGGTAACCAGTGGTTGCCAAATCTGCCTTTCAGTAGAGGGATGGAGTTCCCTGCTGAAGGTAACCCGAAGGGATCACTGGTGGGCTTCATGGTGACCTCTCAGGGGTGTAGGTATAGGCTACTCATCTAACAGTGAGCTGGAGTGGGTCTCTGATTATCTCCTAGCATCATTTGATGCAACTTGGGTCTCTCAAGGTGCACTGGCAACTGGATGCCCATCTCAGTGCCATGGAGCACCTCTTAGTATAGCTTGTCAGGTCTCACAACCAGTAGGGTTGGGTTATCTAGGAGCACAGCCTGCCCATGAAATCAGTCTCTGAGGTGACTGATGGATGGATTTGTTACCCTTCAAGCTGGTCTGGTATCTCTCTATGGATTCTTTCATATCCTGATCAAGGTATTCCCTTCCCTTGTGTGTCTTTCCCTGTACCTTGTTCATTGTCTCACCGTTCTCATCCCTTACTGTCTATCTATTCTCAGTCTGTATGTGTCTGTCTGTCTGTGCCCATTCACTGTTGTCCCCATCCTTTGTTTATACACTAAGCCCGTCCGTATCTATATTTTATATTTGTCTTCCCCTTCTATCTTCCCCTCTTTTTTTTATCCCATTCCTCATTAACTTCTTCTCTCAGCTTGCTTCTTTATATATAGCAAATTAGCCCCCCCCCCCCAAAAAAAAATTGCCCTTCCTTCCTCCCATCTCTAGCTTTCAATTTCTTTGCTTTGCTCAAGAAGTAGGAACAAAGGTCCAAAATATTTGGGTGATAAAGGTCCAAAGTCAGGAACGTGTTTTAAATATTGTATTAGTTCACTTAAAATGTTGGAAGAATAACAGGTTTTGCATCAACAATAATTTTCTGTTCCATAACAAGTATGAAACAATAATATTCAGTGATTTACTATAAAACCAAACATGTTTAGAAGGACAAAACAAAATCAGAGACAGTTAAGAGGTATACCCCAACCTGTTGTACGTGATAGCTATCTGTGTCTGTTTTTTTCGGTTTGCTGTTGTTCCCTTTCATACTTTCCTGTTCCCCCATTTCCTCCCATCTATTGATGAACCAGGTTGGCAGTTTTATATGCTGACCTTCATTGGGCTGTCTGGATGACAGCAAGTGACAGCAATGTAACACTTCATTCCATGTATGAATACATATGACCTTTGTAGAACTAGCCTGCCTAGTGTTACTTTTCCCCCTTAACATGGTATGTACATTTTGTCATTCAGTCCTCTCCTTTGTATGCCTACACAAGTCCAACTTACATATCTCATTAGCTTTGGTCCACGTCGCTCTAGTGGCTTCATGTCATTTAACACTGTGCAGATGAACAGCACTTGGGTTCGACCCTATTTCATAAATGGGGCTGTGAATGTTGATTTAGCTCATTAGAGGATTTTTTCAATAATCTTTCCTTTTATTACCAGAAATATACATATATTTTTTTTACTGCATGAGGAGAGCATTGTTTTTTAAGACGACTTCCTTATACTGGAAACAGAAATAATTTCTGAAGTGATAAAACAATTTTTTATATGACTTCATTACTGCCATTTCTTTATAACAGCAGCATCCTTACATATCTTGTTGGTACATCACATAGGAATGATAAGTGGGCAAGGTCCCTTGGATCTTCCTAAAAAGACAGTGAGTCTGAAGTGTTTTGGTGGTAAAGGAGCCTAATACCCTTTATCTCTAAAGGTGATCAGACCCAGGGTTCCAGTCTTAAGATCTTAAGGCCTTCCTAGGTTATCCAAACTGCACAATTTTTTCTGCTGATTTATGTAGCGTAGTATTACTGTTTTATGCTAGAACTAATAAGGTTCTATTTACTTTACAAAATTTTATTTATTTACATTTGTTTACTGGGAAAGTCCGACTGGACACAGGTCCATTTTCAGCGGAGGCCCAGGCAGAAAAGCTCCAGATAAAAAATGCATCAAAATGCATAAAAAAATACATAAAACAAATTAAAAATCAAAAAGGATGAATCAAACAACATTTACACAAAGGATATCTAGTAATAAACGGCGTAATATAACATAGAACAAAATGAGGTAATATTAATACATTGTTTTGTATGTCAATTAATACATAGTAATGGCCTAACATAACATAAAACAAAAAGATTAGAGAGATTTTGTTTATAGCCAGTAAATATAATACTACTACTGTTTCCCACAGTACATACTAAAAAATATGCATTCCTTACAACAAAGACATCCAGATAAGAATACTTTCCCAGTGTGGTAGATGGATTGCATAGCTATTTAGACTAGATGGGTATTAGGTTGTTCAGTAATCATTTACTCTGGGGAGTCACAGGAGCAGAGCCAGGTGTTCATATAATGTGCTTTGAGGAGCTTTTTGAATTGAATGGTGGAACTTATGTTGGTTAGATTGCAAGGTAAAGGAATAGCTGAAGAGAGATTTCCCTGCCTCATTGTTGTGTTTGATAATGTCTACATGATTTTGGGTACTAGATCTTATAGTTCTTTTTGTGGTATAAGGAGTAATTGTATTCTGGAGTGCTGGGGTTTTCATTAGGCAGTAATATAGCTTGTGTGCTAATGATAGCCGATTGAGTTTCAGTTGCTGTGGTAGCTCACTCCAGTCAAGTTGTTTGAGAGCTATGCAATGATGGGTCCTATGTGGGGTTGCGGTAGCAAATATAGCAACCTTGTTATAACAAAATTCAAGTTTGTTTAGGTCAGTTTTGTGGAGATTGGTTGGTTAGTATTGGGGATGCATAGAGGAGGGTAGATAACAGATGTGTTCTGGCTATAGTGGCTTTGGTTTGTTTAGTAAGTAATTGCTTGCTGTGGTCGAGGAGGCTGAGTTTTTTATGCACCTTCATGATGGTATGCGCTATGTGAATGTTGAATCTAAGGTTGCTGTGTATTTCCACACCTAACAAATTACTTTCTCTCCAAATTATTGTAACCCTTCATGCATCTGATCTTGTCAAAGTTCACTGTAATTTGGAATTTTAATAGCTCTGCAACCTTAAAGCGCATTGGTTAGTACCTTTATAGATTCTAAGATAGTTATATGGGTAGACTGTGCTTAATGTCTCCCTGGGTATCTGTGATCCTGAATACTAAAACTTCGAACAAGCAAATAAACTAGTAAAAAATAAATAACGAGTGCAGTAGCAGCGGAACACTTTATTAGGCAACTAGATAAAATATTTATGAAAGTGCTTTTTCGTCAGCGTTAATAGCTGACTTCTTCAGAAGTACCAGAAAGTAGACTGCAGCAAGAACATTTGAAAGTTTAAAATTAAGTGGCACTTAATTTTAAACTTTCAAATGTTCTTGCTGCAGTCTACTTTCTGGTACTTCTGAAGAAGTCAGCTATTAACGGTGACGAAAAAGTGCTTTCATAAATATTTTATCTAGTTGCCTAATAAAGTGTTCTGCTGCTACTGCACTCGTTATTTATTTTTTATCCTGAATACTAAACTGACATGTATTTCCCATCTCTCTCTAAATGATAAAGCAACCATTTTTGTTATAATTGTTAACAGCGGCTACTGCCAGCAAATTACTCTAATGTGATGAACAATCGTAAAATATTATTGGCTTACTGGATGTAATCTGCACTTTTGTTCTCAAGTTTTGGTGTAGCAGTTGGCGTAGAGGATTAAGGCTGTGTGCTGTAGTTCCATGGGCACAGAGTTTGATTTCATAAACCATTATTTGCTTACTTTTGTGACCTTGAGCAAGTCACTTAACCAGACAATGCTTCGAGGCAACTGGGAATTTGGGCTAGGCTTCTCAGTAGTTCCCACAGCTGCAAGCCTAGTAACTACCTGTATATACATTTCATAAAGGCAAATTGTGTGCAGGTTATACCAAGCTCAAACAGAAACTTGGAATTTAGCTTTTGTATATTATTAGTGAAGGATGTTTTTAACATAGTGTTTTTCCGATAAATTTTACATTGTCTGTTTATGTTAGTTGTTATTAATTTTTTCACTTTTGTTTACTTGGAAACTCTGACTGGGTGCAATGCCCATTTTCAGCAGAGGCTTTGGAAAAAGGTCCAACAACTGGTAGATGTGCAATATAACAATTGTAAACAAACCCTAAAGAGATATGTAGAAAATACCAAAATTCATTAAAATAGAATAACAGCAAATATCACACACATATATAAATTGTAAAGTTCTAAGACAGGACATGGGGCACATATCACAGAACATCAGTGAGACAGAAAATTGCCAGTATAATTGAAATAATGAAATAACATCACTAAGCAGTAGAGAATATTAAAATTTGGTAGCTAAAGTAATGTGATGTGAATCTATAATAATGCTGATTTCTAAGCTAATAAAAGAACAGAAGTGCCTAGGTTTCTCATGGGAGAAGTGCAATAAACTCACTTCAGTAAGATATAAAGAGCCAGTTGAGTAGAAATGGTTTAGTAGGTAATATATCCAACACCAAAAGTTACTATGAAAGGAATACAGTTTTGAGAAGCAAGTTAACAAGCAAGTCCATTTAAAATAAATCTCGAGGAGAAAACAATACATTTAAAGTTTTTAGTTAAGCAATGCAAGATGACAGCTTATAAGACAGTAGTTGGATAGTCTAAATTATTTACATTATATATAGTATATGCAGTGAGTTAACCTTATGAATAAGTATTAAGGATCGTGTCAAGAAAAAGTATTCACTTGCTTCTTTCTGCATGCAAACACACTATTTTTGTAAAAAAATAAGTTAGTTTCAAACCATGCTTTGAAAAAAATGTTTTAAGAAAGCTTTCAAACATGGAAACCTGAGGTACTCCAGCTGTATTATGACATAGATATTTATATGCCGGTAGGAGACGTGTACGAAAGTTTGAAGGCAAGTTCTGATTACATTGCAATAGCATACTACAGACTTAATGAAACAATTATTTAATTGCCAACCAGTTAAATAAACAGTCAGGGAAAAACTTACATTAAGATTCCACATCCCTCTATGGTATGGAGGTCAGACATATCCTTTGGGGCTGTTCCAGTACCTGATTCAGGTATGGGAGAATCTAATCCTTTAGGTGCAGGGGAGGTTCAGGGTTAGAGACTCCTTGCCAGACATAATACTCAGTTCTCAAATATTTTGTCCACTATTGTAGTTCACAGGAAAAGAAACAGAAACTTCACCACACTGCAGACAGTCGGGTTATTACCAGGTATAGGACTGATGTGATTTCCTTAGCTAAGAGTGCTTTACAGTAAGCTAATATCACAGACTTTGCTCTGGTTCAAAATTACTGTGGAGCTGCCTTGTCTAGAGATCATTCTATGACCACAGATTTTGATGGGGATTCTGCAGACAGTAGTGAACACTGTGAGTCCATCCAGTCTGATTCATTGGAAGGTGATCAGATTCAAAACCCAAGCAGGTGTTCACCTTTCCATAGCTGGTAGCTAGATTTAGAGATGTATTTGACTGGAAGCAATCTGGAGCTGTGCCAGCAACTGGCAGAGTTTGTGATCTTATTGATGATAAGATTCCAAATGTTTTGGTTGTTCTTCCACTGCTACCTGTCTTAGAAGATGCCTGTAAAACTGCATGTAAAAACCTCTTTAGCTAGTGAACCAAAAAGGCTATGATCATGCCTCTCAATTGTCCAGATTTTTGCAGAATATCCAGAGTTTTGTCTCATAATTTTGGTCCGTTCCTCATAAAGTTGGCAAATCACTGAGGATGTTTCTTTTTCTTTGAACCGCGGTCCTTCTTTTCCTTCAGAAAATGCCTGCTAACACAAAACGTATGAGTCTAGCAACTTTCTCAGTGTATAAGAGCAGTATTTATAATATGTCCCTATTTTGGGCCATTGCCCCCCATTGTCTTAGGCTTTGTTCAGATTTCTTGCACTAAGGTTGAGAGGTATGGCTATGAGAAAATACAAGGTGTAGTCATTTTACAGCCCACTTTGCTCCTTTGTCAGCTTATCCAGCTGCGGTTTCCTCAGCTGCTAACTCTAACAAGAGGACTTTGGCTTCTTCTATACCTAAAAACAAATAAACGAAAATATAGCAGATACTTTCTAAAACAGAAATTTATTAAACATTAAAGATGGTAAAGCGGTTTTCATCTACTCAGTAGCAGACTTCATCAGACCACCATTTAATACAGAGAATCCTTTAAATACTACTGTACACCAACAGTTACCTCCCCCAATTACAACTTCAAAAGGAAATGATGTAAGCATACTATTAGTACAGAAAATTGTTAAACATACATTATGCTAAAAATATTTAGTTTTTGACATGTACATATAAAAATGAATGAATATAAAACCTATGCTTATTAAAAAATGAAGTTAATTATTAATTATTAGTTCAGCTACTCAAAGCATTTAACCTTAAAAGACTGTTAATGGCACATTGTTCATAATGACCTGGTTTATAGTACGATTGTAATAATAATTGCCATCTTAATTCAGCTTTTTCTAAAATTAAACTCCAGGGTCCACCCCTTGGTTGCTCATAAATCTGCTGAATGGCACAAAACTCAAAATTATGATCAACAAATGCCTGTGTATGTTTCGCTAAAGCATTAGCTAAATTCCCCCTCCTTATGGCATACAAATGTTCACAAACCCTTTCTTTTAGCGTTGTTGTGGTTTTTCCTATATAATACGCAAAGCATCTTTTACAGTTAGCTACGTATACCACCCCTTTTGATTTGCAATTCAATTTCTGATGAATATAATACTTTTTACCATTAATTTCAACCTGTTCACCTTGATACATAGACTTACAAAAAGTACAAATGCCACATTTTTTCATACCCCCACCTTTTTCTTTCCTGTAACATCGTTCAATGAGATTTTTGATATTCCTACCCTTCCGTGCAATCATTTTAATACCATTCTGAAATTTATTGGTAATAATTGATTCCTCACCCAAAAGTCTCCAATTTTTAAAAATTATTGATTTAATTTAAAAAGAGTGTACATTATAAATGTAGTTATAGGCATTAACATAATCAATTCTCGTGTTTTGATTAGCCCTGTGCATTTCCACCAATAAGCCATCTCTATTGAGAATAGGTAAAAAATAACCATTTTCTCTTTTTTGTTTTACTTCGAGAAACAAACAATTCATTCAGCAGGTCCTCTGGGTACCCCCTACTCAAAAATATGTTTATAAGATGCTTACACTCGTCAAGAAATTCATTATGTAAACTAACCATCCTTGTGGCACGCACCAATTGGCCTTTTATAACCGCTCTTTTGTTAATAGCAGGATGGGAGCTTGTATAATGAAGAAAGCTATTCGAATAGGTGGGTTTTCTGTGAATTTTTGCTACAAACCTCTTGTTGTCCTTTCTCAGATTCACATCCAAGTAATTACTCTCCTGTCCATCAAGATTGTACGTAAACCTCAAAAATTGAGTTGTATTATTAATATATTCCATAAAATCATCCACCTGCTGCTGCTCACCCATCCATAAAATAAAAATATCCAAATATCGAACAATATACTGTTCATATGCACTATTAAATATGTGCTTCTGTTCCCATTGGGCCATTACCAAGTTGGAAAAAATGGTCCCACAGGGTGAACCCATAGCAACACCTACCTTTTGTAAATAATAATGATTGTTGAACATAATATAATTGTTGGTCATAACCACTTCAAATAGATCAGCATATAAGTTAGTGTCCATTTGTGGTACTCCTTGTTCAAACAGAAACTCTTCTGTCATATTTACGCCATCCTGCTGGGGAATCACAGAGAAAAGATCTTTTAAATCTATTGTTAAAAACAGAACATCCTCTGCATAGTCAACTGCAATAATAAGGCTGAGAAAATCCCAAGAATCTCTACAGATTTGCTTTTGACCATCCAAGTAACCTTTCAGTTTACAGTCTAAAAATTTGGCGCATGCATAAGTTATGGAGTTGCGCCCGTCCACTATTGGTCTTAGTGGTGGATTGTTTATATCTTTATGTATCTTAGATGAGCCAAAAATACAAGGAATGGTAGGTGCAATCATTTGTAAATAATTATAGGTGTCAATGTCGATTCTATTTTCAAAAAACAAGTCATTAAGAAATACTTCAATCTTCTTATATGCTACATTAAGTGCATTTCTGCTAACTTCTTCATATGTGGCTGTGTTAAGTATCTGCGTTATTTTATCATTATAATCAAAAACATCCATTACCACCAGTCCGCCCCCCTTATCCGGCTTCATGATTCTAATATTCTGTTGCATTAAAAATGCAAGTAATTCCCTTTCATTAGAACTCAAATTGTCCTTCAAAGGGACATGCTTATTGCTTAACAGATATCTGATATCAATTTCACAAGCTTTCTCCTACAGAACTAAAACCAAACGTAACGGTGGATTAAAAGTACTGGTGGTATGCAATTGCATATCAGAATGGTTGTGATTTTCATCAAACATAATTCTAAAATTAAGTTTCCTAAGAAATAGTTTAAAATCTATGCGTACCGTAGCTAAACATGCCTCAGAGGCAGGAACAAAAGTCAAACCTTTGCTTAAGAAATCAGCTTACTTGCATCTTACAATCTCAGAAAAGCATACCTGATGGTCATTAAAGCATTGCTGCTTAAGCACAGCGCAACAGACACTTTCTGAATAATAGTAAGCATAGATCAACAGTATAAAAATATGACAAACCAGAACATTCTGCTAAATCAAGGACAGATGAAAAGCCACTGTAGTACTTGTGTCTACCTTGGATGGGGGGGGGATACTCTGCACATTTACACTGCACAACTGATCCTTGCCTTGCTTGGACACATCCAGAGTCACTACAAGATAGCAGAAATGCACTCATTCCTCTCCCCTATATCCTGCCTTTACTTTTAATCTGCAAGTCCTGTAAGTAGCCCCGGCTGTAGTAGCTGCAGTAGCCACTAGGTGGCTCTCCTCTCCCAGGTTTTTCCCCTCTGACTTTACTTCTACTTTGTGCCATTTCTCACTCAATCAACCACTAAACTCCCTACTTTACCCTCTTATAGCCCCTATCCTACTCCACACTTCTACATTTTTCTCAACTATATTAAGCATTACCTACTCCTTAACACCTCCATCTAACTGTTCAAACTACTATCTCCTTGGAAAACTCACCCTAACAATCAGCACTCCTCTGATTGTTTTACCTGACTTTCACCTTCTTTGCCTCTTCCCACTCCGTTCGCCCTTCGGGCTCACTCCGCTCCCCTACCCTGCCCCCTATTCCCACCCGCCCCCAGTGTCTCTACACTTATACCCTCATAACCACACCCCCTTTACCTACAACCAATCATACAACCACTACTAGCCACACCCTATATCTACATCCCCACTCCCCTCAAATATAAGTCTCCTCACACTACTACCAGCCTACTATCCCAAAGGTTAATCCCTATTCATCTCCTTCTCCTCTTATACACATTATTCATCCTTCTACCATGCCTTACCAACAACGATGCTTACTACTATTCTTACTATTGACTACTCTTACTGCTACCTACCTCCTAACTTCTTATGAACAACCCCTTTTCTTTACTCTTAGCATCCCTTCCAAATACACTACAACACCTTTTCCTGCTTTATCAACAAGCTTTCTGAATACCATCTATAAGCCCAACTACTTTCAAGCTAAATATCATCGACTAATTCATATTAAATACCCTATACTTAACAATAAAAAGTTATTTGACTACCATTGTAAAACTCCCCAATACTATAGCTTTACTTTACTCCACTCCTTAATAGATGGTGACATTCATACAAACCCAGGCCCAAAGACTCACCCTTGCCTCACTAACAAGTAACCAATATGATACAATCCCCTTAACATCAACCAAATCCTCTAAATCACTCTTAATAGCCCATCTAAACATACGTAGTATATGTAACAAAATACCACAAATTCATGCTCTTTTGGAAGTTCACCAGTTTGACATCCTCTGCGTAACCGAAACATGGCTCAAACCTACAATAAAAGATGTTGAAATTATCCCTCCAGGCTATAATATTATTCGACAAGACCGCATAAAGAAAAAAGGTGGAGGGGTAGCAATTGTCTATAAAGCTGGACTACAAATTAGTAAAATACACCATAAACTACCCTCAGAAAACCACACAGAAATAATTATTTCTAAATTACAACTTAACCACCAAAAATCAATTAATATCATCTGTACTTATCTTCCACCAGGAAAAAACCTTACAATTCTAGAAAACATGCTAAACTGGTTTTCCTTAAATCTCCCTCAAGAAACAATACTACTAGGTGACTTTAATATCGACTGGAATTCATGTAACAATATCAATCCTTCCACTCTGATCAATCTGTATGGCTTCACACAAGCTATAAACTCTGTAACTAGAACAAATAAACTTAATAATAAAGAAAGCATCCTGGATTGGATACTTACAAATTGTCCACAGCAAAACTACACAACAGGAACCCTTCCAGATGACCTTAATGATCACTCTCTAATGTATATAATCAGACATAAAACAAATGTACATATCTCTACACTAGTCAGAACTGCCCGTAGCAAAAAACGTTTTGACCAAGAACTGTTCCTTACCGAACTTAAACAATATAACTGGTCACCACTTAAGTCCCTCCCAATAAATGAAGTAGTAACTTACTTCAATTCTACTTTCCTAGCAATCCTAGACCATCATGCCCCATTGCGTTCCATACGAATGAAAACTAAACCAGCACCATGGCTCACAAATCAGACTAAGAAGCTAATCCTTAGCAGGAACAAATCTTGGACTAAATGGCGTACCACAAAAGACAAAATTGATCACCAAACCTTTAGGCAACAAAGAAACATAACAAAAAAGCTGTCCTACAAGACAAAAAGAACTTTTATATCCAACTTCAAAAATCTTCTCTTCAGCAACCACAAAAGTTCTGGTCTACTATAAACAAACTTCTATCCCCAGGTAAAGTAGCCACACCCAATCCACTAGGCTCCAACCCTGACTGTCCAACACAAATAGCAAATTCTTTTAACACTTTTTTTTTACTTCTGCTGTACTAAATCTAGCAAACCAACAAAACCCTGATACGTCTAACTTGCCCAGCACAAGCTCCATTCCTCCCCCTTTCCACCTTGAACCTATACCCACCTCCGATATCTCTTCCTTACTGCAAAAATTAAAACCTACTACCCCTTCAGCTGATAAATTACCAGCAGAATATCTCCGACTAGGAGCCTTAGCCATTGCCTACCCAATCTCCATATTGATCAATAGAACCATAATAGAAGGCACTATCCCATCAATTTGGAAAATCTCACACATTATTCCTCTTCACAAAGGTGGTGACTCCACTGACTACTCTAACTATCATCCCATAGCCCTACTGTCTCCACTTGCTAAAATAATGGAGAAATGTATCCACAAACAATTAATAACCCATTTACTCCACTATAATATGTTAGCTAACTGTCAACATGGCTTCCGTCCTTTCCACAGTACCACCTCAGCCTTGCTATCCTTTACCAACTGCATCAACAAAAATTGCAATAATAATATTCTTTCCTCAGCATTATTTGTAGACCTATCTAAAGCCTTCGACATGGCCAACCATCAACTTCTCCTCCACCTACTAAAGTCACTATCTCTTGATAATTCTGCTATGAATTGGTTTACATCATACCTGGGTAACCGAAAACAAGCTGTTCTCTGGCAAAACCATCTTTCAGACCTCCTACCCATCTCCCTAGGTGTCCCACAGGGATCTATCTTAGGTCCACTACTATTTTCCATTTTTTATAAACAACCTTCATCTCTCTATCCCACTCTCTACATGCATTCAATATGCTGATGATTCTACAATCATTTGTTCAGCTCCATCCCAAACTGAACTTCATTCTCTCACACAAAAAATCCTTCACCACTATAGAACAATGGTTTGCCAACCACTGTCTTCTCCTCAACCCTAAAAAAAAACAAATTATTGCTCTTTACACCCTCTCACATCTCTCCCCCTCTTCATTTCACACTTACATCCAACAATGGTACCATTATTTCTCCAGATCCCACCACCAAACTCCTAGGTATTACAATTGATAATCAACTAAAGTTCGACACTCACATAAACAATACAATAAAATCTACTAACAAAAAACTTGGATCCCTCTATAGAATCAAACATTTCCTGACACCACTAGCCAGAACCACAATAGCTAGAACCCACTTAATTTCTACCCTGTTATATGCTTCCCCCATATATACCAATCTGTCCAAATATAATCTCAACAAACTATCTAGATCATACAATAATATTGCCAGATTCGCTACTAACTCTCCATACAGGACTCATCACTATCAGAATCTAAAACATCTAGGCTGGCTTGAATTACCTCACCTATTACAATATAACCAACTTATAAGTGCCCATAAAGTCCTTCACCAACCCAACAATACCCCAATTCTCTCTACCCTCATAACACCATATAACAACTTGAGGAATCTACGCTCCTCTAACAAAATGCTGATGCACACTTCCTTTTCAAATAATTTAGCAGGGAACTCCATATTCTCTAATTCAGTTGGTAAAATATGGAATCACTTACCACAAAACCTTATAACCCTAACCTCTCTTCCACTATTCAAAACTAATCTAAAAGATTTCCTCTCTAACCACTGGTTATGCTCTTGTACCAACCCTGGCTGACTGGTGCTTACATACTATCTGTTACCATCAAAACATATCATTTTTATTCACAGCTAGGCTTGGACCTACTCTCTAAGCTAACCTACCTCTATCAATTTCCAACATTGTCTTTCCTGAATACTAGTTATCAAGGTGAATACTTCTATTCCAAAATGGTGGTCGACTAGGAAACAGCTTAAGCACAGAGCTCCGCACCTCAAAATTCTTTCTTAAGTAATACTTACTTCAAAAAGAGCTGCTTCTACTTCATCTATGTGGAACTTGCATTACTTTGGAAGTGGGAAAAACGCATGACAGATCTTCACCCTCTCTGGCTCTCTCACAGTGGTTTTTTTTTCATCTTTCTTTTTATCTTCTCAAAGTGATTCAGGAAGGCCTACTGCTGTCTGCAATAACTCTGGCTCCTCATGGCTAGGCAGATTAAAACAACAAATGACTCTATTATTATGGATACTCAAACAATCAAAGCTAAAGCATCAGCAATTTTCTCTCCTGAAAAGGAGGCTCTTTCAAAAGGCAGAGAACAAATAAACAAAATACTGAATCCTCCAAAAGTGACACTAGTAACAAGGAAGATCCCGGCTTTCACATGGAAGAACTTAAACAGGCCCTTCAGCCCATTCACACAGCTATACAAAGCTTCTCGGAACAACTCTCAACTATAGGAAAATCTATTAATCAAATAGTGGACAGAGTTGACACACTTGAACAAAAACACAATCTAATGAGTTCCAAATACAGTCTATTTCAGAAGAATTACGTGCCAAAACAGCCTCCTTGTCAGATTTACAGTCAAAACTTACAGATCTTGAAGCTAGGAGCAGGCGCAATAATATTTTAATAAGAGGTCTCCTGAAACCTATGACAGCCAAGGCCTGCTTACTATAACAAAACAAATATTTGAATCACTTTTACATTCAGAAGATGGCAGTAACACTATTATAATTGAGAGAGCTCACCGTGCATTGCATAAAAGACAAGATACTACAGCTCCTCGCCAAGTTTACACAAGATTACTTAACTTTCAAACCACTCAACAGATCCTCTATGCAGCAAAAAAGAATAGAAACTTTATGTGGAACAAGCATAAAATAAACTTCACACAAGATTTACCTGTCTCCATTAAAGAAAACAGACAGAAACTAGCCCGTTCTGCTCTGACCTCATCAAAAGAAACATTAGGTTTCAAATCGTTATCCAAGCACACTGATTTTCTACCAAAACGATACTAAATACTCTATATCATCCCTAATTGAAGCAAGAGAGACATTTCAAAAGTTTTCAGCAAGATTCCTGTACAAACATGAACTCACATAACTCCAGCACGATCGTTTCTACAGTTGTACTTTTCTCAACTTGAATTTACTCACCGGAGGCTTCAGCTATTCAGTCACTTGCTTTCCAGCGTTTTAAAAGTTTTAGCAAGTCCAGGACTGTTTAATGTACTTAAAACAGCCTTATCTCCGTTTAGAGATAGATCCACGTGTCAACAAGGAACGCTACTTCATTGTGAGGTTCCCAGCGGGATATCCTTTGCTGTGACTCTACAAGCTGTGCGCCAGTGAACCCATTCCCCCATCGATCGCGCCTGCAGCGCTTTATGTATAAAAAGAAATCAAAAGACTCTGCATACTGTTTTTGATGTTTAAGGTATCTTTGAGCAATGGTGGTGTCAACCAGGCAGGGATTAAAATGAACCGTGTGTGATAGCCAGAAACAGCAAAAATAAAGCCAAGGCAGTTGCTTGCAGAAAGAGGAGACGAACTGTAAGATGAGTATTATAAAAATGCATCATACAGACAATAACGGTATTATATCACAAAGGGAAAAGGCAAACCAAGCACATCTCTAATACATGTAAATTTTATATTTTCCTTTTTTAGGTCCCTGGGAAGGTAAACTGCCAGGTGATGCTTTTAAAGTACCTGCTGCAATAGATTATATCTACTGTGGTTGAGTCTTTCTGGACGCAGATCATCCAGCTTGCACTATGAATATTTACTTTTGTCTATGTCGTCTGCTCTGTTTTTCTTCTTTCTTGCTGTGTTAATGTAAGTAAGAGGCCATGCTAGGCAAATACCCTGTTATCCATATTGCTGAAAACATGCTTTCTGTATTTAACTATGGGATCTCAAGTACTGCTTGCTACCAAGCCACTGTTTTTTGTTTTATATAGTTCATTTATTTGGCTTTTGAGTAGCGATCAGCTCTAGCTATTAGAGCTACTGAAGTTTTTTTTTTAAGCATGCAGAGTCCCTTGCCCCAATATTTACAAAATGGTGCAGTTTAAAGACATAAGCACACACTATAACAAATAAACACCAAACTGCTAAACGCTCATATAGTGGAAGTCAGAAACTGACTTTTTGTAGGTAGTGCAGCTGATCATTGCACTTTAACCAACTAAATGATTTTTTCAGCATATTAATGCTTAGTTTTTCTTCGTTTTTTTTCTTTTTCTGTAATAACATATGTTTGGATGCATAATACAAAGGACACTGGGGTGGGAGATTTTTGCATAATTTCCTTTAGTGTTTTGGAGTATTATTGTAATAGTTTTACTGTAACAGTTATAGATATTAGATTTTATAAACATTAATAAACATTAACACATAAATGGTATTAAGACAGGTGATGTTTAAAATACTCAAGGGTACATTTAGATTACTTAGTTTGAGAGTAGTTTGCTACAAGTATTTTATAGGTTCATTCTATTAGATTAAGGATAGTTACAATTAGAGTTTTAAAAGCATTTAATTATTAACTTGAATTGTAAAAATTTAGCAAAAGGTTAATATAGTTGAAGGGTGGGTTACACATATATAACTAGTCTCTTAGGTTATAAATAGTTCTGTTATTATTGGATTATGTTCATTGTAACCTTATCTTCGGTTAACATGCTTTATAAGTATTTATAATATGCAGCTCATTAACTAAACAGTCACAACCTCTCTTAGTTGGGTTTCATCACTAGTAACACATTATACTGTTAGATAATTTTATAAAAATGTTATTTTAATGTCATACCAACCTGACTGTATTACAGTTGTGATTACATTCTCACAAGAAATGCCAATTCTAGTAACAAATATGTTATTTACAGTATTCCTAGAGATTCTTAGTTGTATACACAGTGTTTTAACATTCCAGGCTTACAGATTTATATTTATATACCTTAGGTCAAGCTTACTCTACACAAAAATTGGTGTACTCTTTACAAGTGGAGACTCTATGTGCACCGAAGTGAGTTCTGGTCTGATAATCTTTTGGATGAGATTTTCTTTGTATATATGTATAGAATTGTTAATGTTGTTTTTGATTTGTTTATATGCTTCTTCGCTTAAGGGGTTCGGGTGGGTAGGCACCGGGTTAGTTCAGAAGAAGTATCATGCTGCATCTTCCATTACATTTTACTGTGTTGCTTTTAAAGAGCAGAATTGGTTCTTCACTCTCCGTCTTTTATCTGACAAAACAAGGGTAGACTATTCCAACACAAAAGTAATGTACCCACACATTATCTTAATTACACTAAATATATTATGTGCCTATACCTATTTTGGTTTTAACGCCCATGAGTTGGTCCATTGATTCTTGGAATATAAATGGCTTACAAAACTTTGCAAAAAGAAAATTACTACTACACCTTGTCTTTAAATCTCATGCTAGCGTTTGTTTTCTACAGGAAACACACCTATCTAATTCTGAGTGGGAAAAAGTAAAAATAGAAAATGGATTAGGTCTATAATAAGCGCGGTGACAGCACAAATTCGAAAGGTGTGGCCATCATAATTAAGAAACAATTCCAGGAAATTATTAATGAATATAAATCTGACACAAACGGCAGATGGTGTTACTTTACATCTACCCTACCTAACTCCGACAAACCAGTTATGTTTTTAAATCTGTATGGTCCTTGTTCACAACAACAGACTTTTATTTTAGAAATTTATAAAATACTGAACTCATTTCCAAATTACTTATTTATTGTAGGTGGGGACTGGAATGCGGTTATAGACCCCAGTCTAGATCGCACAAGCAAATCATCCTCTTACAATCTTCAAGCTTCCATAGCGTTAGAGGAGCTTATATCTGATTTTAATCTTATAGACACGATTAAATTTAGTAATATTTCGACTAAGGAAAATCTTTATACCTTTTATTCCAATTGTCACAAATCATGGTCATGCCTTGACTTTTTCTTAATTTCAGACCTTCTATCCAAATTTAAAAATACTTTCAATATTGAGCCTAGATGCTTCTCTGACCATGCCAAAATCTCTCTCATAATTAGGTTCACTCCGCCTGATTTTACTTTTGCCAACTGGACACTTAACAATAATTTACTAAATAATAAAGATATAATTAAAATAATTAACAACATGTTAATAGATCTTGATTTGAATATCACAGAGTCCCAAATCCCCCCGGACATACAATGGGCGGCATGCAAGGCTGAAATGAGGGGCTTTCTCATTAGCCAAGCTTCCTTTCTTAAAAAGCTAAACATGAAAGAGGAAAATACTTTATCCTTGAAACTTTCTTCTCTGGAAAAAAGTCAGAGATTATCCCCTGACCCACAAACTATAGAACTGATTAATGTGACGCGCAAAGATTTATATGAACTTTATTCACAGAACTATTCCTTTCAGGAACAGAAATTCATTGCAACATATTCTGAATGGGCACAAATGCCCTCAAGAACCTTAGTAAGAATACTAAAAAATAATAATAGTGCTCCTAGAATTTCCACCCTTCATCACCAAGGGAAATTATACAAATCAGATTCTGAAATAATACACCTGTTCTTTGAACTCTTTTCAGAAATCTATAGCGGACATAAAAGTGATAATCAAAAACCTCGGATGGAGTCTTTTCTTAATTCAATTAAGTTCCCCTCTCTTAATACTAACCAAGTCTCCCTCCTATCTGCCCCGTTCGACATTCAAGAAGTCCAGGCCATCATAAAAAATTTAAAATTAGGCAAAGCCCCGGGCCCTGACGGCTTTACTACTAACTTCTTCAAAGTTTTCTACACAAATACCTCCTCCATACTATTGAAAGTCTTTAACTATATTATTAAAGAAGGTATTACTGATATACACTGGAATAACTCGAAAACTATTTTAATATTAAAAAATAAACAAGATAAAGCAGATCCTCACAACTACAGACCAATCTCGTTAATAAATGTCGACATTAAGATATTCGCTGCCATATTAGCATGTAGATTGAAAAAAGTCCTCCCGTCTTTAATCTCCCCTGATCAAGCTGGGTTTATGAGCAATAGGCACACGTGGGATAATACATTAACCCTTGATTCCCTTATACAATTTACCAAGAAAGGAAGAAATCCAATATACGCCTTAACTTTAGATGCCTCCAAAGCTTTCGACAGAGTTAATTGGGAGTTTCTGTTTGCCTCATTGTCCCATTTTGGTGTGCCTAATTGTTTTTCGGATATGATCAGAACACTTTATACAAATTCCCAAACCTACCTTTACATCAACAAACAGAGATCGGAGCCAATTCTGATCACTAATGGAACAAGGCAAGGGTGCCCACTCTCTCCTTTTCTTTTTAATATTTTTATTGAGCCTTTCTTTCTTTATATTACTCAGAATACCTATCATAATATACCTAAAATACTAAACACGCAGATTGCACTATCAGCGTTTGCTGACGATCTTAATTTATATTTTCAGTCACCCAATACAGACCTACCAAAAATTTTTGATGCCATAGAGAAATTCTCTTTCGCATCAGATTATCAAATAAATAATAAAAAATCTCATATATTTCCTATAAACCCTAACTCCCATAAATCCTTTTATTTCCCTGAATCCTCCTTCTGAATAACATATAGCCTTAAATATTTAGGTATCTATTTTGAACATAATCAAGCCTCTATTCTTCAAAATAATTTATTAAAAACATGGTCTAACATACAACAAGATCTACAAAGATGGAAACATATGAATTTAGCTTTCCTGTCCAAAGCAGCTATTGTGAAAATGAATATCTTACCTAGACTTCTATTTCAGCTTAATGCTTTGGATGTATTAGTCTATAATAACTTTTTCTCCAAAATCAACAAAGAAATAGCTGGTTTCATTTGGTTCCCTAAATCAGTGAGAATTGCTTACCTTAAATTAACCTATCCTAAGGAAAAAGGGGGGCTAAGTCTACCAAACTTCCATTTATACTATAAAATTATTTGCTCAATTAGAGTTTGGTCTATCTCAAATTTCAACATCAAAACACAAATGCATTATCCAGCCTGGGTTAAAATGTGGTATCAACATGTTATATCCAACAAAATTAACCCTCAGGCTATTCCTTTCTATCTATTACCTCTTTGAACAACTGTAATCTAGCTCAATCTTTGAAACATAAAATCAAGCTTTTCCAAAATCTTATTAAAGATATTAATCTGGTAAATTCTCTATCCCTTCTACAACCGTTGCATCAGAACCCAAATCTTAAAATTAACAATCTAATGATTGACCTTACTAAATTCCCTCTCATCAAAGATCTCAAGGTATGGGATATTCTCAAACATAGATCTAAAACTCTACCCGAGTTACGGTTAATCTTGGGTACTAATAAAAAATACACAGTTATTCTTAGACAACTAAGAGAAATTATTATGGCACAACATTTTAACGTCTCTCCCAATACTCAGGAATTAAACAAACTAATTGTAGTCATCTCAGCAATCTCAAGCATTAAAAAAACAATATCATCCTCTTACAAGCTATTGACTAACATGATCTACGATTCAAACTGTCTTTTCTCCAACTACTGGAATACCATCGGACCTTCCATTACAGAAGATCAAAAACTATCAGCTATAAAATCTACTCTAGAGCTCTCTCTTTTCAAAAAACTCCTATATACACAAATGATGCTCAACAACAATGCTTATTACACTCCTGTAACTCTTAATAAATTTAATGCCAACACTCCACCCTCGTGCACCTGTTGTTCATGTCCAGCGGACTTGCTTCACATTATGTGGTATTGCAAGCATTCTTACAAACTCTGGTGCTCTCTGAAAGTACGTCTGGAAAAAATGGGTTACTACACCTCCACACTCTCGTGGGAAACAGCTATTCTTCACATTCCTACATCCAAAGTATCAAAAATGCAACTGCACATTCTAATTATACTTTGTTCACTTGTTAAACTATACATCACTAGCAATTGGTTAGATCGTACCAAACTTAGTTGGGGAAAATTCAAAGAAATGGCTCATAAACATATTTCTGCACATAAATTCATTATAAAAGGTCCAAAAAAAAGAGCCTATTTTAGTAAACTATGGAAGAAACTTTTAGATTTAGTTCTTAGTGAATAATTTCTCAGGGGTACATTCAAAACATCATTTACCCTTGTCTTTGTTAACTTATGGAGATCCAATGATAATTATGTAGTGGAAGTGCAGCACAGTACATTACATTACATCATGTTGTAAATATTGTATATAAAAGTTTGTTTGGTTTTATTAATGACAATGCTTTTCTTATGTTTTACACTCTTTCTCACTTATATCTATATTTAAACTGTTTGATTATGTATTATATTCTGTTATTATTCAACACCTCATTTTAATGTTCATTACTACATTGGCTGTATGCATTGTTTCATTTTATTGAAAATATAATAAAAGATTTATTGGAAAAAAAAAAAAAAAAAGGTGAATACTTCTATTCATCTTCCTTTCAGTGCTGTTTGTAAATTTTTTATACTTTAGATGACTAACTCTATATTTTTAATATCATGTAGTAATTCTTTTTTGTATTATATGTTTTCTGTATTGTATATGTTTTTAATATGTATTATACACCTGTCTTGCAACTTGGAGCTTTTCTCCCTGGGCCTCTACTGAAAATGGACATGTATCCAGTTGGACTAGCCCAGTTAGCAAATGTAAAATAAAAATAAAATGGGGGAGTGGGGTGCAACAAGTATGTCACAGTTTGAAATGTCCCTGGCTGACTGTGATGGCCCTGACACATTTGTCATACCTCTCAACCTCAGAGCAAGAAATCTGGACAAAGCCATACATAGAAGTGGGACAAAGGCCCAAAAATAAGGACAATTTTGAAATATTGCTCTTATAAGAAAGATAATAGAATGCATTAGTATGAATTTTCTGAAGGGTATGAAATCTGAAACTCAAATGTCTGTCATTATTTTCTATTTTCAGCCTATAATGATTTGTCACTAATTTGCCAAAAAAAAAACACAATTTTCTGAAAAACGGACCAAAAATGTGATGCAAAAATATAAAATAACCACACAATACAGCTGGGAGCCTGTCAAAGAAGGGACACTTGTTTAATATTAGTACTGCTAACTTGAGCAGCTGACAAAATAAAAGAATCTACATGCATTTCTGAAATAGATGTAATCTATAACTGATTATTACAGTTATTTATTAATTGTAAACCCTCCACGTTTTCTACCAAAATTGCCATTTTGCGGAGGGATTATTAGGGGAAGAGCAACATTTTGAGCCAAAATCGGGGACGGTTGAGAGGTTTGGATATGCTTAATTCTATAAAGCAATTTATTTGCACGTACCTCTCAACCTGTTAATGCAGGAAATATGGATAAGGCCAAATATATTGGGGAAAATATAAACAGTACTAAAAATTGCTCTTGTATAAACCGAGACAGTTGATAGAATAACAGGTCTTGCTTTAGCATGCATTTTTCTGAAGGATATGAAGTCTGAAACTCAGTGTCTGTCATTATTTAGTGACTTAATGTCTAAATGATTTGCCAGAAAACCACAAATTTTATGAGGAACAAACCAAAAATAAGAAGCAGAAATCTGGACAGTTGAGAGGTATAGTTCAGCCAGGTCTGTCTTTGTATTTGCCGCCCTTCCCCCCTCACAAAATCATGGCCGAATGAAGCCTTCCCCCTGCAGCCATTCCAATGAACCATTACTTGACTATTTCACCCCATTTACCACAAACACTAATGTGCATACTGCTTTACCTCTGCAATGATTTGGACTTCATTTGAAAGTTTTATTTTGCATTTTACAGCGCAAACACTAATAGATATCTGCTAAACAAAGCAATGCAGTCTCACAATGAAAACAGACTTGGCATTAAAACTTCTCTGCCCTTGAAACTCACATTCATTGAAACAACATTGAAACCCACATTCAAAGAAAATAAATTTTGCCAGTGGGTTTGATCTGTTTTCAAATCACAGGCTCCTTGCACATGAAACATACACATGCTGTTTCATATACCTTCCTGATTGTATTAAATTATATTCCTTGTACAATACAGTACAGTTTTAGAGGGCGTTTTAAATTTGTTTTAAACATTTTTCCAGTAAACAATGAAACAAAATGCATGCGCCAATAATGACAAAACTGCCCAATTCAGAACATTGCCATCATAAAAGTCTACTCAAACTTCTTCAGTCCACCAGTATCAGTAAATATGCACAATCTCTGAAGAAGTAAACGTAATCTAAATAATTCCACATTAAAGAGATCTGTAACTAATGAATAGGTTTCTGCTAGCAAGCAACTTTATATTTCATTGTTTCATCTACAAATAAAGTGCCTGTTCCCCTTGAGGAATAAATTGCCTATGCTACACTAAAAAAAAGATAAGCTAGTAATATTGCAGCAGAGAATGGATGGCAAACTGATAACAGGTTCATAGTTACTAGGTATCTTCACCAAAAAGGAGTGCAGCATCCACCCCCTTTGCAACACAGTATAGTATCAGCAATGCATCTACCTACTGTGGGAGTAGAACATACAGCCTTCTGCATCAAAAGCAAGTACACTACCTGTTGTGCTATTAACAATGCAAGCAGACACAGCATAAGCAGCACTAATCTTTTGCTCCCCTGCAGTGCTCAGCTCCTTGTAAAATCTACTCAACCCTCAGCTGTATCTCTGAACTTTGCAGCACAAGAAATCTGGAAAAAGCCAAAATGTATTGGGGGGGGGGCAAAAGCTCAAAAATCAGGGCACATTTTAAACATTGCTTGTATAATGTTGGAAAGTTGCTAGAATAAAATGCTGTGTTACCACCATACATTTCACTGCCAAGTCTTGAACCCAGAGTCCTGTGCAAAACTGTAACATATCACTATGCCAAATCGGCTGTTTTTGTGAAAGAGAGGAAGACTGAAACTTAAAAATGGCTACCATTTAGAGACTTCAGTTCTCACCATAGCTATCAACCTCTTAGCACAAAACATCTGAACAAAGCCAATAATGGGGGAAATACAGCCCCCAAATATATTCAGTGAATTCAGTTCTCACCATAGCTCTCAACCTCTTAGAAAAAACACCTGGACAAAGCCAGTAATGGGGGAATACAGCCCCCAAACGTATTCAGTGAATTCAGTTCTTACCATAGCTCTCAATGTTAGCACAAAAAACCTGGACGAAGCCAATAATGGGGGAATACAGTCCCAAAAATAGGGACACGTTTCAAATATCCATCTTATAAATTTAGAAAATTGCTAGAATAAAAGGTTTTGTGCTACCATGTACTTTCTGAAGAATATGAAATCTGAAATTCAAATGCTTGTCACTTTTCTTTATTTTAACATTTGTTAACCAGGAATGTCTGACTTGGAACAAAAGCCAGTTTTTAGCATAGGCCCCTGGAGAAACACCCTAGACACATGTCTTTGTAAGAAGGGAGGACACCAGAGCACCCAGACAAACAAAGGGAGGACATGCAGACTCCACACAGAAGGCACCCCAGCTAAGAATCAAACCAGAGAACCTGTAGTTGTCAGGCAGCAATGCTACCACTGCCCTACTGACATTGTAAGGACATAAAAATACAGAAAATACATATTTTATGAGGAACAGAACAGAACAAATATGAGGGAAAAATCTGCAAATTCTTTACAAATGGTAGTGGGTAGGGAATTCAGACTCTTGCCACCTGGGCCCAAGGTACAGGGTTCAAGACTTTTCTCTACCCAACACCATATAGCACCTGGGGCATTTTACTCACAGACACACACCTGTTGTATTCCTTCCTTACCTTCAAGTCCATAAAACGTACATCCACCTAGTAATATCCAAGCAAGCAAGTCCTTCCGTCCAAAGCTCGCAATGAGAACAAGACATCCTTCCCACGAAAGCAGGCTGGGTGCTACCCAGCCTGCGGACATTGCAGTCTGATCCCCCTTGAAGTCTATGCAGTTGTAATTGCATAGACTTCTGGGACACATTCCTCCTGTCAGAGCAAAACATAGTGACAGAAAGAGTAAGCTGAATGCTCTCTTCCTAATCTGGACTGCTAGTGAGATAGTCTGGATTCTTTGCGCATGCTCCAGACTGGTTCACCAGCAGTCCAGAAATGCAGCGAGTGCGCATGTGCAATATTCCGCAACTCATTTTATTTTTGTATTTTCTTTTCTTTTATATTTTCTTTTTCTTTTTTGTTTACAGCTGGGCTGGGAGGGCTGCAGTCCTGCAGCCCAATAGCATGAGCCACCCCTGCTTATTTGTTTTTTGAGAGTTTGTTAGTTTTTGCAAAGTTTCTTCTATACCTACACACAAAGATAAAATTGGCAAGTGGTTAGAGTCTCAGGGAAAAAAAAAATTGGTTAAGTCTAATAATCTAGTCTTTAGAATTTTAAATTATCAAGGCTTTGTGTGGAGGTTTATTTTACAATGTGCTTACAATTTCGATGACTTTGCCATGTCTTTAGCTGCAGAATACAAGTGTTACATGAATGAGATTGTTTCTACTGTGACTCAGGTTTTGAGACTTGCTTTCAGGAGTGCCTTGGAAGGTGCAGATACAATTTTAGTAATGCAGCCTCTTCTGTTATATTGAGAAGGTATAATTGGTTATATAACTAGAATTTATTCTGAGAATGAGATTTTATCTGCCACGGTGGTGCAGCGGTAGCCTTGTTGCCTCACATCAAGAGGTTCTCCCGTTGGATTCTCAGCTGGTGTGCGGGGAGTGCCTTCTGTGTGGAGTCTGCGTGCCTTCATTAAAGGTTGGGCATCGAGCTGGCAACTCGGCACCATAAAAACCTACTGCCAATCTTTAGCGGACCGGAGTTCCACTGTGGCGACCCCTAATCGGGAAAAGCCGAAAGACAAACAACAATTTAAAGAATGAGATTTTGAATGTTCTTTTAAGTACTGAACATTTGTTAGGTCTTGGTACCATCCAGATTCTCAAGCAAAGGAATGAGGAGGTAAATGGGTTATATAAGTTATTTGATGTTTCCAGGCTTTAACCTAACAAGGCATCCAACTTCAAAGGGCAAAACAAACAAAAATCCCAGCCTAAAAAGAGAAAGGATGCCAAGAGAAACTGGCAGGAGATAGTGCTTCCAAACCCATTAAACGGGGTTCCTTTCCCAAAAAAGATATTCCCCTGCTGAAGTTTGACTATGCCTAGACTCGGCACATCACTTCTCTTCCTCCTAGAAACTCCTCCCCTTCCCCTCCCCCAGGCTTTCATGCACTCTAGCAGCCTTGCCACAAATAGTCTCAGACAAATGGGTACTGCAAATAATTCTGACAGGATACTCTTCTTGGCAGTGGACAAAAAAATCCCTCCTTGCTTCATGAGAATCCCTCCTCCCCACATTTGCCAGACCAGACACATCTGTTCTGTCCGGTGCTCCTTCACAAGCTGCAAGCAAGGGTTACAAAATTATTTCCTGCACCTCAAAAAGGAAAAGGATTCTACTCCAAAATCTTTTTGATACCAAAAAAGGAGCTATCATGGAGACCAGCATTAGATTTTCCTTACCTAAATACCTTTCTGAAAATACCCATATTCAAAATACTCACCCTTCAGATAGTCCTACTGTTTCATGGTGACTTTATATCTGAAATATTTTCATTACAATCCAATTGCTTCCAACTTCAGGTTGAACCTACAAAAGTCATGTCTCACATCCTCACAAAGAATTGCCTTTCTGAGGTGAAGACAAAGGACTGATATTTTCAGGGATTTCTCTTTTCAAGAAGCTGCATCTACAAGAAAGTTTCTCAAAAGTCTAGGCCTCATGGCATGGATGATCCTCATACACCACTGGCTAGACTCCACATAAGAAAGATTCAATGGCACTTAAAAAATTGTTGGACCCAGCACCTGTATCACTTAGAGTTCGGGTACCAGTGCTGGAATTTGTGCAACTAAAGTTACAGTAGTGGAGGAATCAGTTGTCTCTCAGTCCAGACCTACCCTTCTCCTCCAGACTCCAGTTCAGTCAGTTCAGATGGATTCATCAAATTTTGCATTGGGAGCAGTGTGCAAGGGAGCTAAAGTGCAAGATGAATAAGAATGATTTCAGAGAATGTTAGCAGTGATGCAGGGATTAAAAGTTCATCACCACTTATTGTCTCCATGCCCCCTTTTAGTGGTCACTGAAAACACCACAGTCTTATGGCCTCACTCATAACTGACTTTCCTAGTGCACCTGCCCTATTTTACTGTCTTCAGACTCTTACATATTAATGTTTTTTTATTTTTTGCCCTGCTTTTAGCTGCTAGTAATACCTCTCTCTTCTGCTACAAAGCCCCTCTCTATTGTAGCTTATTTTAACCATACAGCACTGGGTTTGCTTCAAGTAAATCTACTTGTGTAGCTTGTGGCCAGTGTCTTTTTGTAAGCTTACTTCTGCTCATATTTTATTTCTTTTTATTTTATTTTATTTCTGGTGACTATACCTTTAGAAACGTTATATCCTTGTCTCTCTCAAGCTAGTTTTTCACTATATTTTTCTGATTGTTTCTATGACTTCATCTTGACCAGGGTGCTAGCCCCGCTCCATTCGCTCCCCTACTCTACCCCCATTCCCACCCACCCCATTACAATTACCTTTATACCTAACTATCCCTCCCCTTCCTGCCCCACTAGCCACTACAATTCCACTTCCTGCCTATTGCCACAACCACCTTACTAATCTGTCAATCTTGTCAACACCATTTCCTCTGTACCACTGTCTCTACCTACTCTGTCTGACCATATTTTATTCCGTGTATTATTTTCTATTATACAACGACCCCCCATTAAATATTTAAAACCGTGCACACTGATTGGTCTGCGTGCACATTGTAAATCAGAGTTATAGTAATGGAAAAAAGTCCGGTCGCCCGGACTTTTTCCATTACTATAACTCTTTTGTTCACACTGTTTTGCTATGTTAAACGAGTTTAACACATAGCAAGACAGCTTTAAAAAGCAATGGAGTTTCTCTGTTGCTTTTTTTAAAGCTGTCTTGCTATGTAGCAAAACAGTTTTTAAAAAGCAACGGAGATCTTGCTTTCTCCGTTGCTTTTTTCTAAACTGTCTCACTATGTTAAATGGGTTTAACATAGCCAGACAGCTTTAAAAAAGCAACGGATATTCTCAGTTGCTTTTTGTAAAGCTGTCTGGCTATGTTAAACTCATTTAACATAGCAAAACAGTTTTTAAAAAGCAACAAATATCTTGCTTTCTCTGTTGCTTTTTTCAAAAATGTCTCGCTACGTTAAATGGGTTTAACATAGCAAGACAGCTTTAAAAAGCAACGGGTATTCTCCGTTGCTTTTTTTAAAGCTGTCTCACTATGTTAAACCCATTTAACATAGCGGAACAGTTTTTAAAAAGCAACGGAGGTCTTGCTTTCTCCGTTGCTTTTGCCCACAGCTCAGATGTACTGCTTAGGCATGCGCATGCGCAGTACATCAGAACTGCCGCAGAATACCAGACAGCTGCGGAAGGGCAGCAAGGAGGCATTATACAATGCCATTATTTAAGAAACGTAATTCTTTTTTTTCTTAAATAATGTCGTATAATAGCAATAACCCACGCCTGGGTGTGGGTAATGCTGGATTTACCCATGGTTGGCTTTGTTTGGTCACTCGGGTTTCGCCCTTGTGACCAAACCACATCAACCGTGGGTAAATCCAGCATTACCCACACCCAGGCGTGGGTTATTGCTATAATATCTTCTACACTACTCCTTATTCTCTCTATCTCCAACTTTTACCACTCCAATCTCTCTGACCCACTCCTATGTTCACCAATTTCTTACTCATACAACATATATCCAACTACTTCATCTTTTACTATCTCCCCTAATCTCTTTACTACCGCTACCTCAAGTGTATATAAACTATCCATAATACATGTTTTTAAACCTTCCCACAAAGCTAAGTCAAAACTATACAAACTTCATCTAGCATCTACTACACACTCTCTCCTCACTAAAAACCTACTTTGTTCTGGAGATATCCATCCCAACCCTGGCCCCTTTTCTCTCCCCAAAACTACCTCTACACTGCCCCCATCTTACTCCTCTAACAGTCACCAACCACAGTCACAACAGTCATCTCCATCCAAATACTTAACTATTTACTCATTGAATGTTCAGAGTATAGCAAATAAAGTCACTGAGCTGCACTCATGCATAGCTCTCAATACCCCTCACATCATCTCCCTATCTGAAACCTGCCTCAAGCCACAAATCTCAAATAGTGAAATACTCCCACCAGGTTATAATATCTTCCGATCTGATAGACCTGTAAAAAAAGGTGGTGGCATGGCCATCCTCTACTCAAACAACCTCAACGTCTCACCATACCCTTCCCCAATTCCTGACTTCCTCCCAGCTGAAATCATCATCTTTAACTGCCATCTGAATCCCCACAAAAAACTTGCAATTGCCTCTGTCTACCTTCCTCCTGGTAACAATATGCCCATTCTTGAAAACATCCTATCCTGTTTCTCCTACAACATACCATATGAGACACTTATCCTTGGTGATGTCAACACTGATTGGTCCAAACACACAACTGACTCCCCCAACTCAGTATCCACCTACATGGCTTCCACCAACTTATAACATCTCCCACTCGCTTCGATAAAAATTTCACTTCCAGCTCCATCATAGACTGGATCCTTGCCAATTCCCCCCACCAATACCACAATCCCACCACCTTACCTGACTCCAACAGTGATCATCTCCCTACCACCATCTTAAGACACTACTCCCATATTCCTAAACCCCACCTTATCAAAGACTGTCGAAAACTATCAACTTTCAGTTCATCCCAATTTAACTCCATTCTCCACATCATAGATTGGTTTATCCTAAAACACCTCCCCCTAAGCAATGTTGTAAGCACTTTCAATAGCATCTTCATGAATACTCTAAACTCCTTAGCTCCCTCTAGGAATATCAGAGTAAAATCAAATCATGCCCCCTGGCTCTCCAAAGAGACTAGGTCCCTTATGAAACAAAGAGATTGTGCTTGGAAAACCTGGACTAATTCTAAACAACCACCTTTTCTTCAAAAATACAGGCAACTGATGAACCTCCATCTTGAGACACCTTTTGCTTAACATCTTCATCAATGATCTTTACACCTCATGCAAAGAATCCTCCCTTATTCAGTATGCCATCAACTCCACACTTATATCTATCTCAAATAACATTCCTGAACTACACTCCCTGACCCAACAGGCCCTACTATCCACTGAACAATGGCTCTCTCACAATCTATTGATCCTAAAACCCAAAAAGATCAAACTCCTACTTTTCCTTCTACGTTCTCTATCTCATCACAAAACCTCCTTTTTTATTACATCTTCTAACAATACAACTATCCAACCTGACACCCACACAAAACACCTAGGGGTCGTTATTGATGATGAACTAAAGTTCAGCCTACACATACTCCAATGTATAAAAAAAAAAAAAACAGAAACTAGGCCTGCTATATTGGAACAAAAAATTCCTAACCCCTGAATCTAGACTTACCCTGGGCCAGGCACTCCTCCTCCCCTCCCTCTTATACGCCACCCCAGTTCTTCGCAATATCCAGGCCTCCACTCTAAACAAACTCAAACAGACTTACCATAAATAGCCAAATTCATTACTAACTCCCCATACAACTCACACCACTGCATTTCTTTAAACACTCTTCAATGGCTTGAACTTCCCCAATGTCTGCTATCTTATCAGTTTCATATGCTACACTCTATTCTTTATAAACCCTCCTTCTGTCCATCTCTATCTTCCTTAGTCTCCATCTACATCCCATCCAGGACCCTCCATACTTCTAACCAACAATTACTTGATATCTACCACCCAAAAAGGTCAGTAGGCAAACTACTCTACAAACACTCCCTTGCCCATGCTTGGAACAAACTTCCCCTTGACTTACATACAATCTCCCACACCTCACACTTTAAAAATGAACTAAAAGCTTATTTTCTCAATTCCAGAACCTGTCCTTGCCATGACCCTACCTAGTCTTCCTTCCGTTTATGTACCCTCAAAATGACCATACTTAGAACCTCATTACACCTCTCTCTCCAATGTGTCTACTATGCATTTGCATAATTTTATACAAACAAAATTTTTTATTGTTGACCTATTGAACTATATCAATGTAAAGTTGTTACTTAGCTTCTTTTTAATGCAACTTTAACTTTATGCATGTAATCCAACATATGTGAATCCTTTTGCTATAACTGCTGTTATATCAATATTGTTTAAAATTGTACTTGTTTAAAATGCACTACTGGAGCTTTTCTCCTTGGGTCTCCACTGAAAATGGGCCACAAGCCCAGTTGGACAAACCCGGTTAACAAATGTCAGTAAATAAATAAATAAATTATGGTACCTGAACAAACAAGGAGTTATGATGTCATACCCTATTTGGCAGTTGGCAGTGATGGCCTGGGAGTTAGCTTTACAGCATTCTAAGATGCTTCAAGCCTCATAAACCCTGTTGGAGCAGAATCTGGACTGACCCTCACAAATGGAAACACATCTCAGAGGTTTTCTAGGATTTGGTCCAGATGTGAGGAACACCTCAAATATATCTGTTTGCCTCCTTTTGAAATAGACAGTTAGAAAAATTCTGTTCTGAGACATCCTTGCAGCCATGCCTGGAGGATAGATGCATTCTTGTTCCCTTGGAAGGTAATTTTCCTTTATACATTTTCAACGTTTCTTCTGCTGCGCAATGTACTTCTGAAGATTCAGAAAGAATTACCATAGATCATTGTGGTGACCCCTTTTAATGGAATTGGCCAAGGGCATTTGCCACAAGCTTCCTCACACTCTGGATCTGCTCACATAGTGTCATGGATGACTGGTGCACGCCTCCTTAGTGCAAACTGCAACTGATATCCTGGGTGATTCTACCTTGATACCTTTTAGTAACTTGTCCCATTAGGATGTGCAGGTATTTAAGGAAGCAAGAAAACCTGCAACTAGAAAAATGTTATGTTTACAAGTAGAAGACATTTTATAGTTGATGCCTAACTGATAACAGAGGGCCCATTATGGTGTTTACCCCTATGGTTTTGAAATATCTGTGTGTGTGCTACTCAAAATTAGCTTATCTCTCAAGGTGTACCTTGTGGCAATCTCAGTGTGTCTGCCCATGGATCCCCATCTTTCATGTCTTTTTGTAGCAAAACAGTTTATGAAAGGAGTGCTGCACTTCAGACCCCCCCCCCAAAGGCAAATTAGTCCTTCTTGGGATCTCAAGTTTTGTTTTAGAAAAATTGACCTTATCTCCTTTTGAACCTGTCTTTCAAGGTGATTTAAAATTCATCACTTGGAAAACTGATTTGCTTATTGTTCTGACAGTCTACAAGGTGAGTCTGTTGAGATGCAAGCTCTCGTGGTTCATAGTTCGTATGTAAATATTAGGCTGTCAATCTTCAGACAGCTACAAGCCTAGTCAACAATAGGAGGTTAGAATCAAATCCTGTACCTTATATTTGTGAGATAAAGACCTTAACCATTTTGCCATCCATTGTGGGCCAACTTTATCTCATTTTCCACAAGGACAGGGTTGTCTTACACACTAATCCATCTTTCATGCCAAAGGTTGTTCCTGAACTTACCCTGAATAAAGCATCAATCTCTCAATTTTCTTTCCAGAACCTAAAAACAAGGGAGAAAAGATTACTTTGGATGTGCACAGACAACTCAGGTACTACCTTGGCAAAAGTAAAACCTTCGGGAAAGCTGAACAGCTGTTTATTTCTTATTCTGGGGCTAAAAAGGGTCATGTTGTTTCTAAGAAAAATTGGTTGTACCCTGCTATGTTTTTTTGTTACTCAGCATGGTACATGTATTTCAGGGAAGGTTAAGGCAAACTCCAGAGCTATATCCTCTTCTGTAGCATCATGTAAAGGAGTGGACTCTAGAAGCATTCTAGGGGCTGCAAACCGATCCTCAGTTCTTATCTTTATAAAGCACTTCAAACTGGATTTTTTCTCAAGTTCTAGATCAGGATTTGCAAAGACTATTCTAAAGGGGCTCCTGATCTTTATCCTTCCCCCTCCCAGCTAGTGCAAGCTTTGTGGAATCTCCCCTTATGCCACTGAGGCAGTGTGAATGCTGGACATAGCAGTTGCATAAGTCCTACTAACCAATAATAGTATATGTTTGAATTTCACACTGCCTCAATGGCAACATCAACCCATTATCCCCTTATTTAATATATAGTTCAATTGTAGCCAACCTTTTTGTGTAGCTGGCTGGCTTTAATTATTTGTGTTCGTGTTTTATGGCCATAAATTGGTTGGTTTCAGGCAATCTTTGCTTCTGGTCTGTCCTACTTTGTACTAAAAGCCTGAATAACTGACCTACTGTGACAAGGATTAGGCTTCGCCTAAAGGGGGGGGGGGCTTAGGCAATCTCCTATCACAAAAAGTTAGTTAGCACCTTTCTGAGCTATGGAGAGCTGTCTGTGTGAGTTTGTACAGGCAAAGAATTGTGAAATTCAAACATGTATTGTTACAGGTTATGATGCCCCTGCACTGGCCCAGTAATCAAGGAGCCTCAATACTCACCACTGCCAACAGTGGAGAATGTACACATTGGGAAGATGACAAGTATACACATAGTAAAGTGCAATTTTCCTTAAGAATACACAGAGATGTCAGTCTGGTGCTGGTTTCTCCTTCTTTCTCCAGATCCCCTATAAGACTCCCCACTGGCACAGCTATAGAGCTGACATCTCAGCTGAGTGGCCAATCTAAGACCTCCAGCACCCTCTCTATCCACCCAGTGCTTCATGTCCCTTCCCAAGTAGCTCACACACACACACACACACACACACACACACACACACACACACACACACTCACTCACTCACTCACTCACTCACTCACTCACTCACTCACTCACTCTCACTCACCTGTGAAAGGCTGGCACAGGTTTACTAGCTATGCTCCCTTCTCCCAGAGTATAAGGTAGTTTTCATTGCCACCAGACAGCTCCTTATCAGCTGCTTTAAGACCCTTAGCAAAGGGTATTCAATCTTACTGTGTAATGTTACTATTAATCCAAATGGCAGTTTGACCAAGGGCCAGGCTATTAGGAGTGGCCTATACAGTGTCACCAAATAGATATGCAAGTACTCTTGAGAACTTAAATATCTCTAAACATACCAACCACAAATGAAAGATTTAAATATATTTAATAGTAAGTAATAAAATAACAAGACAATATTAAATATGTCTTCACAGTAACTTCAGAGTTCAAAATCACAGGAAATATTTAAAACAACATTGCAGGACAGTCTCAAATAAATACAACATCTAAGCTATATTTTACTGTATTCCTAACTGAATCTAAAAGAAATTACTGTACCCTAAACTTACTTACTGCAAGGCAAGTGCAGAGGTGGTGAGTGGATGTTCTTGTTAGGTCAAAACCAAAATACAAATGCACCCCCCCTCTCAGAGAGTTTTTAAATTAGTATCTCAAATATTGCTGCTGGGATACTTGCAGCATGACATCACTTTTTGTCACCTGACTTCAGTTCCCAGACTAAACCCCCACTGTTAAAAACTGCCAGTATTTTAGCATCTCCCTGTGAAAAATGTATATCTCTCAGATCTTTGCAACTGCTGGAAGACATAAAACAGTGAAGCACTTACAAAACAATGCAGAAGCATCCAGTCTCCTTGCTGCATTGAAACTTACTTTTATAGCACAATCATAAAACAATTTAATTTCAAAGTTTTGCAAGTTAACCCTCTGTGTTCTAGTTCCCACTGTTAAAACATATACAGTTACACTTGTAAAATAGTTTATATATATTTCTGCTCTAATCCAGCAGGGCATGCTGTGGTCACACATCCAGGCTCAGCACTGTACAAAACCTGTTCAACACACGCTTCTGTACCAGTAGTTTAATATACACATAACATATAGTTCTAATTCATTTGTAAGACAAGCATATGAATCATGTTGATGTTCACAAATGACATATTATTTAAAAAATTCCAGATAGCTGTGCTGGCAGTATCTCCTTCTGTCACACTTCTATATAAATCATATTAATATTCACAAATGACATATCATTATTTACAAAATTCCAGCTAGCTGGGCTGGCAGTATTTCCCTTTTATCACACTGGTAAGTAGGACTTATAGAACTGTACTATACTTCATATGTTTCTCAGTCTCTCTTTTCTCATTAATATTTAGTCCCAAATTTCTTCCTGATATCATCCTAACATTAAATAACACCTTTCATCTCTAATTTTTTGAAGCATCATCTGCCATTTTACAGGTAATTTTCTATGAGTAAGTCTTGAAAACAAAGAAAAAAAGGTCATGCTTCTTTTGCATCTTCTCTGGTGATCATACCTAGTTTTGATTTGTATCTGTAAATATTACCTCAAGTCTGCTCTGAAATTGGCCATAGACCCAAACAGATTAACCTGATTGGGAAACGTAGACGTGGGTGGAGCTTTCATGTTGGTTAGAGCTGTATATGATTCAGATCTGAGCAATTACACCTTTAGGAATGGGAGTATTGAAAAGTCAAAATCTAATGGCACTCTGCTTTTGAATTATTGTAGTGGGCATGACCGAGTTGTCACAGTCAGCATTCAGACACAGCAACAAATGTAAAACTCCTCAGAGGAGTTTTCTGTGCAGACATCGGCTCCTCCTTAACTGTTTCATTTTTATAGTATGTGATAAAAAGGATTTTCATATCATAAGGCCATAAGGTAGACCAATGACTGCTGAATCAACATTAACCTTGTCAGTCTGTCATAAACTTTTAGCTTGCTCAGAAACATAAAAATCATCCCATATCATTGTATGATATAGTCAACAACAAATCTCTAGAAGTTACACTTTTTCAAGAAGACTTCCATAGTCTGCTGACAGTGATGGCAGCTGATGACAGTGAGACATAATGGAAGGAGCTTGAGACTGCTGCTGACTGAGCATGTGCCAGATCTGATGGCTATACAGTAGAATTGTTGTAAATGGTTTGATGAAAGAATTAGTGGTATTTAAGATCTACTCATTCTAAAGAGCTCATTATTGCCAGGATGACATTTCACATCATTAAAATAAATAGTCTGTCATATCTGCACTCAACGTGGCCTTCACTGTAATATCTGAGGCATAAAAACGGCAGTAATGCAAGTAAGGAGATATATCTCCTTATTGACAACTATATCATGCAGGATATCTTCCATGCTACAAAAGACATTTATGGTCCAAACTGTCATTGCTACAAAAGACATTTATGGTCCAAACTGTCATTGCCCTACTGACACTCCTAGAAGGAACCAAAACCATTCATACTAAATCAAAAGGACACTTTAAGTGCTTCTGAAATTTGAACTAGCTTTAAAAGATACTACCAATGTGTCTTTCATTCTACACCCTGTAAAGTAGTTTCTTCCTTGTCCTACTTCCAATGGAGAAATAAGATGTCTCAACAAGAAGAACAAAAGTATTTATTTATTTATTTTGTTTTTGCATTTGGTTACCGGGAAAGTCCGATTGGACACATGTCCTTTTTCATTGGAGGCCCAGGGAGAAAAACGTATAACACAGATTAATAAAGCACAATTTCACAGATACAGAAGCATAACACTATACATTTTACATCAATACTGTACATCAACTAAAAGTAGAATGAAAAATGGTACACTGTACAGCTACAAAGATGAATCACCTTAAACTGCACAGTCAGAACAACATTCAATATGATATAGTATTATGATAATATAAAGTAATATAAACATCATTGTTGTACCAGCTGAATTCTTTAGGAAGTGGTATCGAAATTCCACCAGAAAATTCTTTAAGCTTAAAACATTGAGGAAATTTCAGAAAACTGACTATCCTTATGCTATTACTGTCTTGGAAAAAAAAATGTTGCATAGCAATTGTCATTGTATTGCCTTACTATTTGCTGTATGAAAAATCCTGGTCTTTGTTCTTCAAATTCCACTCCATCCCATCACTGAATAAGTCTAGCAGAATCCCATTGAAAAATTAGATCATCTTGTTATGCGCATTACATGATTTTCCTTGCCAGGGAGACCCAAGAAAAGTGTTAGGAATAAATCAGGACTTGTACAGCCTTTTTGACTGATGTACTTCTTTCTTTCTGTCATTTATGTTTCTTTGAGGAAGGTATGAGCAAGACTTGTCCATTCTACAGTCTTGAAGTTTTGATTGCTCAAATGATTGACATTGTTCTTTGCAGTGATTCCATGGCAGACTCATTCAGAAACCAAATTGTGTGTAACCAAGAGTGTGTCATCACCCCAGCCTTGTTCACCATCTTTTTTGGAGCCATTGTAACTCTTACAGAAGACTGCTTACCCACTAAAACTGACATTGCATACAGAATGGTTCTATGATTTTTCAGACATGGATGTCTTTGTTCAAAGACTACGTTTTTGTAGGTTCTTTTTGTCTCTATGTCTAGTGACTATCAGTCCTCCTCCCTTGGAACTCTGCCCATTCTTTCCCCCAAATAATTAGTACAGTATTTAGCCAAAAGCTATCTAAATGGGCCATAATACAGGCAACCATGGAGGTCGCCTCTGACATTTTCTGCATCCTGGCAGTGGCAGGATTTGTATGGCCAAACCTCATCCTCTGCACAGGAGGGAAGAGCTAACCAAATCGATGTGAGGATCCACAATACCTTCACCTGTGAGTGTAGGCTTCCATAAATACACTGATGCAGACTACCATCAGAAGGTGGCTTAGTGAGCCAAAAGCCCACCCCAGTACATTCATTGTGCCACCACTCATCCTATGAAGGACTGTGGCTGTGTGTGTGTCCTGCTCTACCCACTCTCCTCCCTAGGATGGACACTTCTATCTACCCCTGCTGGCTCCATCAACAGCCCAAGCCACTAATCAAACCCTGGTTGCTTTGCAATAGTCATACATGCACTGATGCAGACTACCATCAGAAAGTGGCTTAGTGAGCCAAAAGCCCACCTCAGTACATTCACTGTGCCACCACTCATCCTATGAAGGACTGTGGCTGTGTGTGTGTCCTGCTCTACCCACTCTCCTCCCAAGGGTGGACACTTCTATCTGCCCCTGCTTGCTCCATCAACAGCCCAAGCCACTAATCAAACCCTGGTTGCTTTGCAATAGTCAAAGCTGTATCCCTCTGTGCCACCAGAGCTGGCTTCATCTTTAACATTTTCTAAAGCATCATTACCTTTCAATATATAGCTGACATTACCATCTTAAACACACCAAGAATGATCTCCAGGCTACACTGGCTAGCTTTGAATAAGTGTAAAAACGTCTATGGCTCTCATTCATCTCAGTGAAAACTTTGGTGTTCTTTTAGCCTGCTCGGGATTTTGAAAAAGACCCATCATAATTCACTATCTAAGGCCATACCTTGGAGATCATAAAACATGTACCCTCCTTCGATAGCTACTTTTCCTTAACAATGAACAAAGGCAGTATGTTATATCACAGGTTGCACCTTGTTAGTTCCTCCTTTGAGAAGCACGTTTGGTGCTTCTTTACTAAACCTGATCTACGAACATCTACAGGCCTAAAACGTCTACAGCTTTTTACCATTACTTTTATTTCTATTAATGGAAATCAAATCTGAGTGGCTAACCCTCATCATGTAGATGTTTTCCAGATTTTGCCTGTTTGTAAAACAGCATAGACTGCTGAGCAGTTATTGGCAGTCATTATTATGTATAGTCATATTTGTGTATTATGCAATGGAATGTCTTTCAAACATCATGGAGGGTGGAGTGTACCACCAGTGATACCTCTAGAAAGTTTTCTGGATTGCTTGGGAAGGCAGGTGAAATGTGTTAGTGATCTTAATGAGGCCAATCTCACTAGCACTAAGGCAGTGATCAACAGATGTATCAGCTGAAGCTGTCAGGGAACAGCTTCCAGAACATATTCTGCACTCCCAGTTTAATAGTGACCAAAAATCCTATAGTGGTCAAAGGGCACCCTGCAAAGATGCACTGAAGACACACACTAAGAAAATAGATATGTTTCTCACCAGCTGGTGAAAGCTTTCCACAAGTCACATCACTTAGTGGGCTTGCTTTGAAGAAAAACACTTTACTTTTGAAAATGGGAAGAACGCAATGGAAAGAAATGGAAATCACACCAACCAGTGGCCTGTGGTTTTAGATGGAAGTGTGCATTTTTTATTGGTGGGTTTTGAAAACGACCCATCATAATTCAAGAAGCATCAAGATTTTATTTATTTATTTATTTTTTATTCATCCTTTTGTTGACCTGGTTAATCCTACTATACTAGTGGCCTTTCTTCAGAGGAGGCCTGCGGTGGTATTTATACTGTATGGGGAAATTTGTCCAGGGCACCAGGGAACTTCTCTTACTCTTTTTGAAAGGTGCTATGAAATCTTTAACATCTACTTGAGCTACCACCAACTCAAACAGATGGGACCTCGGTTTAATGTTTCATCTGAAGGATAACAAATTCAGGAGTAAGACCCCCCCCCCCCCATGCTTCACTGCAGTTTTAACAATTCAGTCACCTGGTGTGGGAATAGACCCCACAGCCTTCTGAAACAAAGGTGGGTATGCTACCTGTTGCACCACTGACACTGCTTTTAGGTCTGTCAGGGAATCATAGTAGTGATTATTGTCAAACACTGGGATTGTTGATTATGCATGTGTATGTTGGGAGTGATAGTTTTCAACTAACAGCTACTGTCTGAGATTCAAGTGGATTTGTCTAGTGATATGACAGTAGAAGTACTTCAATCAACCAAATATAACCATTTCATTAGCCATTCTATAAGATCGGAGATATTGAGATTGTGGACATATGTGAAGAAGGCCTTGTGCCTGTCCTTAGTGTATGTAGCGAATTTGGACTCGAAGTTAGCCTTAGAGGATTTCACCAGTGACCTTATTTGCTTGTTCAGACAAAGGAGAGTGTGCTTCCAACTTGGCACCTGCTCCTTCTTGGTCCTGGACAGCAATTTCTTCCTTTTATTATAGAGTTTCTTTATTGCTGCTGTCCACCGGAGAGGTTTACTCTTCCTTGAGGAAGATGATTTGATCCTGTTAGTTATTGCTGAGTCCATACATCTATGTAGGTGCTCATATAGTTTTTTGGTGTAGGCTGGGATATTAGTGCTAGTTCCAGCTGAAGAGACAGTGGCTGTGAAGCTGCTTATACCTACTCTCAGGAGATTGTAGTCAGCTCTGGAGAAGTTTTTTTGTTTAACTCTGACAAGGGAGGGGGCTCAGGGGAGACGGTGACTTCAAAACTGAATATTTTATAGTCAGATCTTACCAAGGCGGATGACACTGCAAGGGTACTACAGTGGCTACTCATATTGGTTAGTACCAGGTCCAGAATATTTTCACCTCTTTTGAGGGTGTTGACCAACTGATCCAATGCACTAGCCCTGACAAAGTCGAGGAATCTCTGGGCATTCATGTTTGGGCTAGAATAGGTCTTTCACTCTATGGTAGGGTAGTTAAAGTCACTCAGGATCAGGGTAGAGGGTTGAATCTTGATGGATTCAAGTAAGTCCAAATAGGTTGAGTGGGCATCCTGAGTCATGGTTGGGGGTCTGCAGCTAGCTATGATTTGAATAAGTGTTTTGTTAACAGTTAACTGCACTTGGAGTGTCTCCTGTGCGTAATACTGTTTGACCAGCCTGGAGGTGTGTATGTCTTTGAGAAATATTGAAACTCCACCTCCCTTGGCTTTGTAGCCCTCCATTTGGGGTTTGAAAGTATGGTAGGATGAGTAACCTGGTAAGGCTGGGATGCTCTCCACAGCTGTGAACCAGTTTTCAGTGACTGCACAAATGACAGCAACCTCCAAGGGCAAGGAATGCTTGCAATGAGTGCAGTTTCATGCTAAGACTCCTAGCATGACCTTTCAATTTCATTTAGAAGAATTTTTCACATTGGTAATTTTGTGCTCATGACTTTGCCTAAAAATGGCACTATAGGGTAGGCAAAAGCCTTTGCCAGAAGCCTGAAGCCCAGGGTAGACAGATGAAGGCCATCTCTGGCAAAGCATCGTGGTCTATCAATCATGTCCTCCCAGGCTGTCAGGTGCTGGATCCCCTTGGAATGACACCAGAAACTAAGCCAATTGTTAAAGTCGATAATTTTCTGTTTGTATTGAGGGATCATTCTGGGTGACGGTAGGATGCTGCTTAAGGCTAGGGACATACCTGCCTGGGACACATACTCAGAGAGCTCAATCATGTCTCTCTTCATATGGTCCAGAGAGGTAAGTCTCAAGTCATTTACACCAACGTGGACTATGACAGAGTAACAACAGTGCCTTCGGACTTGAATGCGTTCATGATATGGCAGATTATAGCACCGGACAAGAAACTTACAGTGACTTTTGCATTGTCTAGCCTGGTGAGGCGTACATCTGTCTGTCTCACGATAGATTCTCCTATGACTAGTATTTTGGGTTTGTGGCTGGGCCTTAGAGGCTGTGAGACACAGGTGTGTGTAGTATGTGTGGTGCTTAGTACTGTAGGATGAGATTTCCCTCTGAAATAGTTCTGTCATCAGACTGTTCCAAGATATCAATGGCACAGCTAGTTAAACAGTACAAATCAGAAGGGCTTCCACATACTTGTTTGAAAAGGGTGATAGAGCATTTGTGCCTCCACCTACGGGTATGGGTTAAACTTTTGGACATGTATTTAATTGCCAGGATGCTGTTGAAGGCTAAGGTAATGCTAACGGAACACCCTCATGACTAAATAGATGACATCCCCTTCCAGACTGTTCTTGCTTCAGCACTGGGACAATTCTAAATTAACAAATTCTCCCCTTTGCCTGCATGTCTGGGAGCAACAGTGTGGGATCCAAGGCCTGTGACTCAGTTCCTTAATATTATATGGTGTCACAGATGTGGATTAATTACTGCTTATTTTAAACATCTTGCCAATTTGTATACACAGTACATGCTTGCTTACTGTTATACTATAAACAGGTCATTGCTGAATCGGTGGCTCAAGTAGGTCAATTCACCTACCTGCAAATTAAAATAAATAATGGACACAAATCAACTGTCATGTCACAGAAAAATGAACAGACCACACTCCTTGCAGTGGGCCAGATAGTCTGCAGATATGGGGAAAAAGCAGATGCATAAAAAGGAGCAGAATGAGAAATTTACAATTAGTTTACTGGAAAGGAAAAAAAAATGAGTTCCAAGAGAAATTTAGACTGTGGAAAAAAGCAAACTAGAACACAGTTCTCAAAACTACCGGAACTCATTAGGCCCAAGCTATGAAAATAATCTGATGATCACTGTATCTGTTTACTGGCATTACATCAATAATTTTTCTAAGGCAGATTTGTAAACAATCTTAGATGGTCTGCAAGCCCCAAGCTAGTAAAGGTAAGGCATATTTAAGTTTGGATATATGCTAGGATTGCACCTTTTGGAAGAACCAAAAACAGGCAGAAAACCACATTTGGTCGACAACCAGTATTCAAGGCATTTAACAGGGATTTGCCCCCCCCCTCCCCAATGTTGGACGACCCTGGAGTTGTTATATATATAGTTAGGGGGGTGTGGGGAGCACATCCCCCCACATTGGGTGGTGTGGGTGTCGAAGGCCCCCTCCTATTTTCATTTAAAATGTGTAGTTTGTCTTGTATTTTCATGCTTTTAAACGAAAATAGGTGGGGGGCTTCACCCCCCACACCCCCCTAACTATATATAACAGCTCCAGGGTCACACAACATTGGGGAGAGGGGCACATCCCTGTTAAGTGCCTTGAATACTGGTTGTTGACCAAATGAGCTGTCGATCATATGAAGTAGACCCATATATATATATATATATATATATATATATATATATATATGTATATATATATATATATATATATATATATATATGTGTGTGTGTGTGTGTGTGTGTGTGACTTGACAGACTAGCACATTAGTCAAAACTAATCTCTCTGCCTTGCACCTAATGAGTGCCTGAAAAAGGCACTAGCTTCCATGGTAATTAATTTCATGAAGCAGTTAACTGGACAGCACGTGAATGAATTAAGCAGTGTTCTCAGTGTAGCAGTTAAGCAAATATATAAACACAGTGCACATGCTAAAATTGTTTTATAGGATATTATCATTAATTATTTAGTATATTTTTTGAAACTCTTTGGAAGAACAAAGCAATCACAGTGATAATGAAAATGAGGTAAATATTTGTATAAGACTTCCTTTAATACTTAACTTGTATTTTCCTGAATCCAGTTATCATTCATGGCCACAGTATTACACTAGATTCAGAGCAGCCAATTATGTATTTTTAATGGAGGAAAAAATGATTTGTTGCTGGAAGGCTCATCTATTATTCTGCTCTTATAAGAAAGAAAACTTAAGATATTTACATTGCAGTTAAGAAGAGGATCAAATGAGGATCAAATTGCTTATACTAGTCATCTGTTAATGACCACATTTCCTACCTGTTAGATTGGATATTAAAACAAACAAAAAGACTATTTTAACAGTGTAGCCTAAATGACTTTTTGTAATCACAACCAGAATAAAATGTGTTTCATTGGCATTAACAGATATTTTTCTTTCCTCTAATAAAGCTAAGAAAAATGAAACTGTATGTAATATGAGCAAGTTTACTTCAGAAATTTGTGAAAGTTCAGAATGACTTTAATCTCTGCTATTACACACTCAAAGCAGTCTCATTAGTGCAACAGGTAGCACACTCACCTTTGATGCAGAACATTGTAGGTTCTATTCTCACAACAGATACTTGGATTGATTTTTTCCCGGAATTAATACTGCAGTGCAGCATAAGAGGGGTGCCACATTCCTGAATGTGCCATACTTCAGATAAGATGTTAAACCAAGGTCCCAGCTGCCTGAGTTGCTGGTAGCTGAAGTAGATGCATAAGATCCCGTGGCACTGAGCAATTATTGAAAACAGAATGGGATTTTCTCCTGAGCCCTAGCTAAATTTTCCCTAATGAGTATGAATATCACCTCAGGTCTCCCCTGAAAAGAGGTCATTGGCTTATTGGGACTGACCTGTTGGGAGGGTGGCTTAATGGCTAAGGTGTTTGCCTTACAAACACAAGGTAAAGGGTTTGAGTCTTAACAAGGGATAATTGGCTAGGCTTAAAATGGCTCGCAAGGGCAGTTAGCTTAGTACTAAACTATGAACCTATGAACCTATGAACAAAGTGTAAATAAATATACACATGACTATCACTTGCGTAACACCAGATTTTCTGAAAGAGACCCTGAATTGCTGTCAGAAAAAATACCTGATAGGTGACAGCCCTAGTATAGACACATTTTACCAGTGGATACTCTAACCTGTAGGCAATTTAATATTGAGCTAAAATCTCAATAAAGTGTCAAAGGAGAAGGTTAGCAGGACTTCTCGCAACCCTTGATATTTAAACCAAAAACCTAAGCAAGTGGAAGGTTGTCCAGATCATTTAGCAACAGTGGGTTGTTAAAAGGAATTTTGTAATCACAAAGAGAATAAAATGTATTTCATTGACATTAACAGATATTTTCTTTCCTCTAAGAATGAATTCCTGACAAAGTATATTGGGACATAATGAGATGCATGGAAGGCCACTTCCAAAAATCAGGAAGTCAGTCATTGACATCTCCAGATAAAAGCAGCAGTATGTGGAATAAAAACATGAAATATTGGAGAACTTTACCATGATCAAGAAGTATCCATGATACCCCATCTCAGCTCATCACTAAATGTTTCATAATAAATTTAACATTAACACAACGCACTTGGGGAATATACATTTGTATATATTACAAGATTATGTTTTTGGCCTATTAGAGACTAAAACACCACAAATAAAAATAATGGCCTATCGTACAACAGATGCCCACAAAATAAAAAGTGCCAGCAAACACTGCTGTATTATTAGCTAAAATCACTGAATCCACATTTACCATAATAACAACAATAAAAGTGAAATCATCATCCATACCTAACATGGCTATTATCTTTACACAGTAGTCAAAGTCCTCTGCTGTTCAATAAAGATAAACATAAACATTTATTAAATAATAAAACTGAACAAACTAGTTAAGTAAACAAATAAAGAACACTATCCAAAGAATAAAAGCAGGCAGAGGCAAGGCTCCAGTTTCTTCAGCTGATTTATTACAAGACACACAAGCGCGTTCACCACAAGGCTTCTTCAGGTGTATAAAAAGCAGCACTCAACACACCCATTCTTATACTATGCATTAACTAGTCACATGATTAAAAAGAGAAAACTCTTAAAGGCACAAAGAACAGTTATATTCAGCCCACAGTAAAATGCATAGTAAAATATATAAAAACTTCATTGCAAAAACCACATTTCATAAAAGCAATATTACATATTACAAATACACATAAACCACATAAATGTAAAAGATTCTACCTACGTAATGGTCTATTTTTCAGGATGGGTCTCAATGGTACTTGGTCATTAAGACCATGTCCTGTGTTAGCTCTTAATCTCACAATCCATTTAGCCTCCAGGTTCTCAGTTTGAACTCTGGTGTCACCACCCCTCAAGTTCTCATAACATTTACCGAATACCATAAATGTAAAGGTGTGTTGATCATTCGTTTCTTTAATGTGTTTTGCTAAAGCATTGAACACACTACCCTTCTTAATATGGTACAAGTGTTCCCTGATCCTATCCCTTAATAGTCTATCGGTCTTTCCCACATAGAATTTACTGCATACTTTGCAAGTAGCAAGGTAAACCACATGTGAAGTATCACACCTTGCACTGGTTCTTAGTGTATAAGTTACACCAGTGTCTGGATGTAGAAACTCCATATCTTGATTTATAAATTTACAGAACTGGTACCTAGTGCACGGTTTAGTCCCTGGTGTATCCTCAGTCCTGATTTGGTCTCTGAGATTGCAAAGTCATCACCTTAGCAACTTCTTATTTTTAAAAGTAAACTGTGGATGTGTTCCTATCAGGTTGCTAACTTGTTTATCAGATGTCAAGATATTCCAGTGCTTGCCTATGATGTCTGTGTAGTATCTTATATTTCTAGAATAGCTAAAACACATTTTAAGTGGTTGTGAGATTTGTTTCTGTTGACCCCCGTTGCATAAATCACTCTCTACCTGTTCAGAGAAATAGGGTCTGGCTCTACTGTATCTAGAGTTTCTCACTGTCCTAATACTTTGATTGACAAGTTTCTGGTCATAGCCCCTCTGTGCTAGTTCTATATTTATCTTGTCTAGTTGTTCCACAAAATCTGTTTCTCTAGCATTCAATCTAGAGGCCCTGTAAGCTTGATTCTGTGCAACATTCCGAAAAATGCATTGAGGGTGCATGCTATCTTTTCTTAGTAAACTGTTCACATGACATCCCTTCCTAAACATTTTAGTGCTCAGTGCACCATTAAGTTCTTGTATAATAGAGACATCTAGAAAGCTAACTTCAGTATATGAACAGTTCATGGTGAATTTAAGAAAATGTGTTGAAGCATTAATATAGTCTACAAACATCATTAGCTGTTCTATAGACCCCCCCCCATAAAAGGAAGAGGTAATCTACAAACCTCGAAAAAATAATATGTCATCTTTAAAGTCACCCACCACCAAATTATCTTGTTCCCATTTGGACATTACACAAAAAACTGAAAACCTCGACTACTGTGTAAGTGAGCAGAAGCACCAGCAGTGGAACACTGAAGTTCATACTCAAATATAACGAAAATGCACCTGAGCTTAGTGCAAGTCTTAGGAATATCTGGGAATATTTTTTGAGTAGGGACACCAAAATGATCTTGGGTAAGGTTCCATCTATTGTTTATGGTAGAGGTAGAAATTTGAAAAACATGTTAGAAAAGGAAAGTGCAGGTTACATAAGGTCCCGTATGAGTAAATGTGGTGCTTGTAAGGGATGTAGGTTCATTGCAGAAGGGGCTTACATTTGTGTGACAGGTTACAAATGTACAATTGCATGTCCTGGGGTGTGTAGTTGTAACACCAAGAATTGTGTTTACATTGCCTCTTGTATGTCATGTGATGCTTTTTATGTAGGCATGACTACACGATGCCTAAAAGAAAGAATTAGAGAACATAACAGCTCGATTAGGAGGAAGGACGAATACAATGCACTTTACTTGCACACCAAGACATGTTTTAGTTTTAATAAATTCTTATTTTTCATTGTTGACAGAGTTAAACCAAACATGAAATGTGACAGTAGTAACAGGGTAGCTATGCTTGAAATGGAATGGCAGATTAGGTTAAATGCCACGAGGTACCCTGGCCTTAATGAGTATATTTCATTAAAACCTCAATTGAAACAGAGCCAATATGGTTTAATTTCATTACTGTAAAGCTATACATGAATTTTAGATGTTAATTTTTCTACACTAGTTACTATATATATATACATTTTTTGGGTGATTGTATTAGCCATGTAGTGTACATGGTTTGTTTTTTAACAATGTTTATTTACTATAAATTACATATTGTATTGTATTATTTATAAGTATGAATTTACTGTACATTGAACGGGTATTACCGCATATAGTTGTTCAGTAGTATACATGTGGTATAACCTTGTCTTGTTGTGTTGCAATTACGTGTGTAGTAGAAGTTTAAGATATAATTCTAGCTATACAATATAAGTTAGGAATGGTCAATAATTGTAGATAAGAATGTTTTTGTTTCTTGCTCATTGGTTATAACCTGTAAATTAATTAATTATTTGTACAACATGAGATGGTATTGTAATTTTACAGAGTGTAGTATTTTAAAGTTTTTGATTAATTCAATTCAATTTAATTTAATGTTGTTAATTTTAGTCTATTAATCAATTATGTTAATGTTGATTAGGTAAGGTAGTGGGTATTTATAGGCTGTGTTTGTACCTGTGTTTATGACTCTGAAGAAACCAGGTTGCTGGTGAAAGCGCTCAGTCTATTGTTCGTTTGGAATAAAATTCAAAAACTTCAATGTTCCAGTGCTGGTGCTTCTGCTCACTTACACAGTAGTCGAGGTTTTCAGTTTTTTGTTTAGAGTGTGATCCTGCATTGGGTCTAATTCTTTCCATTTGGACATTACAGCATTCGCATAACTGTTAGCACATGATGTTCCCATGGCTACCCCGTTGCATTGCCAGTAGACCTTGTCCCTGAACATGAACACATTATTCTCCAGTACCAGACCTAGTAGTAACCGTATTAGGTCCACCATATCTCTATTATACTCCCTGGTTTCAAGCATTAACTGAGTTACACTATTAATCCCAAAATCATTTGGAATAACAGTGAAAAGTGACACCACATCAAGGGTAACTAACAGCATTTGTTGTTTACAGGCTTGTTGCTCTTTTTCACATGCAAATCTGTATAAGTCTCTCACAAAATGTTCAGTGTCCTTCAAGATATAGTCTGACCGTTTAATCAGATTCCTAAGGAATTTCTCCACAAAAATAGAAATGGACTCAGTGCACCAGTAGCTTCCAGCTACAATGGGCCTCATAGGAGGATTTTCCCTATTGTTGTGTACCTTGGGTAATCCTTGAATCACTGGGGGTAGTGGGGTTAAATATAAGGAAGTATTTTAATAAATTTTCATCAATGAGACCCATCCTGGCTATTTCCCTTAGCTTGTTGTGTACATATTCAACCATTCTGTTAACTTGTGATAAAGTAATAACTTTATAAAATGTGTCATCAGCTAATAAAACAAGCATTCTCCTGTCATAGCCTTCCCTATTCAAAATTACAATCTGTCCTCCCTTGTCTGCAGGGTGTATCATGATAACATGGATTTGTTTGTAAATTATTTAATGCTGCAAATTCATCCTTGGATAAATTGCACTGTCTGCTGCTACTAGGGTGTAATTTTTGTTCATGAAACACTCTATAAACATCATCTAAACATAACTGTTCAAATGCAGAAACCAAAGGATTTAACTTGGGTAAAAAAGAGCTTGGTTTTTTAAACATAAATTCCCCATTTTCACCATTATTAGCATACATAATTTTCAACATTAAATTGCGTGTAAATAACTTAATGTCAAATACAATTCCAGTAATGTCAGAGTCAGCAGTCGGGATAAAAGAAAGTCCTTTTTCCAACACATTACATTCATATCTGGATAGAGTATAGGTTGATAAATTAACTATTAATTTTTGCTGTTCATGAATGCTTTCTTTATCGTGTATGGACTCACCATTCCTTCTGGGTGCTTCCTTTTGTTTCTGGTCATACTTCTCCCTCTCTGTTGTCCATGGTTCAAGCCTCCTCTTCCTCGGCTTACAGACCTTTTCCTGGTTTGAAGAGGGAAAGTCAGACCTGAAGGTCGTAGGCTTTCTAAAAAAGAAGTATGGATGCCATCATTAAGATCGCATCTATTCAAAGCTTCACCAGTCGCTTCTTGATGAACTTGTGCTGAGGTTGTGATAGTTTTCCTTCTTACCACTGTTGTCTCAGTCGTCGGTGTGATGCCACCTAGGTCACTAGTTATCTGAGCCCTCCCCTCATCCATTTCCTGGATGTTTTCAGGTTCTTGATTAATGGAAGTTGTCGTGGCGGCTGTCCGATTAGCGGGAACCTCAATGATGCTTCCTTGATTGGTTGACTCAACTACAGGGGTTTGAGTATTGGCCCTGTTATTATTGTTAGCCACTCTCGGCCACATAAAGACGTTGGCTCGTGAAAAATCTAGTCTGTCTCTATATAACTTTTTTAACTTGATTTGTATTAACTTGCGAGAATAGACATGAGCATTCTCAAGCATATCATTTATTGGCTTCACAATCGAAGCAGGGTCATATTTTTTACACAGATCAAGATATTTGTTCTTGATCTGAAGTAGTAATTTTGTTTCTTCTTTTTCAGCAAAGTCAGACAACAGTTTTAAGTAGCCAGCACTGGTCTGTAGATTTAATTTCTGCCATTCACTTAATAGTAAAGGGTCACAGTCCGCTTGAGCGGGCATTTTAAGAATTCTCAAACCCCGAGGCACAATGCCTTCAGCAATACAAGTTTGGAGATGAAATTTCTCAAACTGTGTTCTTTTTAGTTTGAGCAAGTCTTTTTCTAACAAGAATAATTCACTTTTCAGTGCCACAATGTCTATATTCATGCATTCATCTCCATCTAGAACAAGTTCATTATTCAGTAATGGATTAGCTTTCTCGCTCACCTTAAATATAAATTGATTGACATTGAGTTCAGTCCATGTAATTTTTGAAACAGGATTATACTCCAATTCAGTGCTCTCTATTCCTGTAGGCATTCCTGTGGCCATCTCCCTGGATCCGTTGGAAAATGTAGAACCAAAAATAAGCAAAGCAGAATATAATTCCAACAGTAACCAGGTACCTCTGCAAAAACACAAAACAAATCCAAAGAATAAAAGCAGGCAGAGGCAGGGCTCCAGTTTCTTCAGCTGAGTTATTACAAGACACACAAGCGCTTTCACCACAAGGCTTCTTCAGGTGTATAAAAAGCAGCACTCAACACACCCATTCTTATACTAAGCATTAGCTAGTCACATGATTAAAAAGAGAAAACTCATAAAGGCACAAAGAACAATTATATTCAGCCCATAGTAAAATGCATAGTAAAATATATAAAAACTTCATTGCAAAAACCACATTTCATAAAAGCAATATTACAAAAAATACACATAAACCACATAAATGTAACAGATTCTACATACGTAATGGTCTATGAGAAGGAGAAGTATGACCAGAAACAAAAGGAAGCACCCAGAAGGAACAGTGAGTCCATACACAATAAAGAAAGCCTTCATGAACAGCAAAAATTAATAGTTAATTTATCAACTCATACTCTATCTAGATATGAATGTAATGTGTTGAAAAAAGGACTTTCTTTTAGCCCGACTGCTGACTCTGACATTACTGAAATTGTATTTGACATTAAGTTATTTACACGCAATTTAATGTTGAAAATTATGTATGCTAATAATGGTGAAAATGGGGAATTTATGTTTAAAAAACCAAGCTCTTTTTTACCCAAGTTAAATCCTTTGGTTTCTGCATTTGAACAGTTATGTTTAGATGATGTTTATAGAGTGTTTCATGAACAAAAATTACACCCTAGTAGCAGCAGACAGTGCAATTTATCCAAGGATGAATTTACAGCATTAAATAATTTACAAACGAATCCATGTATCATGATACACCCTGCAGACAAGGGAGGACAGATTGTAATTTTGAATAGGGAAGACTATGACAGGAGAATGCTTGTTTTATTAGCTGATGACACATTTTATAAAGTTATTACTTTATCCCAAGTTAATAGAATGGTTGAATATGTACACAACAAGCTAAGGGAAATAGCCAGGATGGGTCTCATTGATGAAAATTTATTAAAATACTTCCTTATATTTAACCCCACTACCCCAGTGATTCAAGGATTACCCAAGGTACACAAAAATAGGGAAAATCCTCCTATGAGGCCCATTGTAGCTGGAAGCAACTGGTGCACTGAGTCCATTTCTATTTTTGTGGAGAAATTCCTTATGAATTTAATTAAACAGTCAGACTATATCTTGAAGGACACTGAACATTTTGTGAGAGACTTGTACAGATTTGTATGTGAAAGAGAGCAACAAGCCTGTAAACAATAAATGCTGTTAGTTACCCTTGATGCGGTGTCACTTTTCACTGTTATTCCAAATGATTTTGGGATTAATAGTGTAACTCAGTTAATGCTTGAAACCAGGGAGTATGATAGAGATATGGTGGACCTAATACGGTTACTACTAGGTCTGGTACTGGAGAATAATGTGTTCATGTTCAGGGACAAGGTCTACTGGCAATGCAACGGGGTAGCCATGGGAACATCATGTGCTAACAGTTATGCGAATGCTGTAATGTCCAAATGGGAACAAGATAATTTGGTCGTGGGTGACTTTAAAGATGACATATTATTTTTTCGCAGGTTTGTAGATTACCTCTTCCTTTTATGGGGGGGGGGGTCTATAGAACAGCTAATGATGTTTGTAGACTATATTAATGCTTCAACACATTTTCTTAAATTCACCATGAACTGTTCATATACTGAAGTTAGCTTTCTAGATGTCTCTATTATACAAGAACTTAATGGTGCACTGAGCACTAAAATATTTAGGAAGGGATGTCATGTGAACAGTTTAAGATAGCATGCGCCCTCAATACATTTTTCGGAATGTTGCAAAGAATCAAGCTTACAGGGCCTCTAGATTGAATGCTAGAGAAACAGGTTTTGTGGAACAACTAGACAAGATAAATATAGAACTAGCAGAGAGGGGCTATGACCAGAAACTTGTCAATCAAAGTATTAGGACAGTGAGAATCTCTAGATACAGTAGAGCCAGACCTTATTTCTCTGAACAGGTAGAGAGTGATTTATGCAACGGGGATCAACAGAAACAAATCTCACAACCACTTAAAATGTGTTTTAGCTATTCTAGAAATATAAGATACTACACAGACATCATAGGCAAGCATTGGAATATCTTGACATCTGATAAACAAATTAGCAACCTGATGGGAACACATCCACAGTTTACTTTTAAAAATAAGAAGTCGCTAAGACGACGACTTTGCAATCCCAGAGACCAAATCAGGACTGAGGATACACCAGGGACTAAACCGTGCACTAGGTGCCAGTTCTGTAAATTTATAAATCAAGATATGGAGTTTCTGCATCCAGACACTGGTGTAATTTATACACTAAGAACCAGTGCATGGTGTGATACTTCACATGTGGTTTACCTTGCTACTTGCAAAGTATGCAGTAAATTCTACGTGGGAAAGACAGATAGACTATTAAGGGATAGGATCAGGGAACACCTGTACCATATTAAGAAGGGTAGTGTGTTCAATGCTGTAGCAAAACACATTAAAGAATCCAATGATCAACACACCTTTACATTTATGTTATTAGGTAAATGTTATGAGAACTTGAGGGGTGGTGACACCAGAGTTCAAACTGAGAACCTGGAGGCTAAATGGATTGTGAGATTAAGAGCTAACACAGGACATGGTCTTAATGACCAAGTACCATTGAGACCCATCCTGAAAAATAGACCATTATGTAGGTAGAATCTGTTACATTTATGTGGTTTATGTGTATTTGTAATATGTATTTTTTGTAATATTGCTTTTATGAAATGTGGTTTTTGCAATGAAGTTTTTATATATTTTACTATGCATTTTACTGTGGGCTGAATATAATTGTTCTTTGTGCCTTTAAGAGTTTTCTCTTTTTAATCATGTGACTAGCTAATGCTTAGTATAAGAATGGGTGTGTTGAGTGCTGCTTTTTATACACCTGAAGAAGCCTTATGGTGAAAGCGCTTGTGTGTCTTGTAATAAATCAGCTGAAGAAACTGGAGCCTTGCCTCTGCCTGCTTTTATTCTTTGGATTTGTTTTGTGTTTTTGCAGAGGTACCTGGTTACTGTTGGAATTATATTCTGCTTTGCTTAAATAAAGAACACTGTTACCACTGCTAAAGCTGCTGAGGGGAAAAAAGGAAACTACGAGGAAGACCTTCAACAGACCACCACGGCTCCATTGCTAAAACCAATCGCTTTAATAGACATATCAAAAACACTGGGTAACAAAAACTGTTAAATCAAAAAACAAGAATAAATCCAATTCCGATAAGCACTTTCGGCTAAAATAGCCTTCTTCAGACCTTCTTTTAATTAATATCATTACAAAAAATTAGACAAATCATCCATCACTTGTATATTATTATCAATTTCATACTCAAGGCTTAAAAGCTGTCATCAAAACTATTATTCATATAATTTGTCATACTATCTTTAAAAAATACATTAAATGTAATGTTCTAATAAATTAGTAAATTTCCTGTTTTCCAATGTGCTAGCAGGCATTCTCTTGCCTCATGAGTGGTCCCTCAATCCAACAGTGGTGAATGAAGTCTTCAGTCACTGGGGCCAACCTTGCTAAGTCCTGTTTGCTTCCTACCTGAACAACAAGTGCAGCAGTTATTTTGCCCTAATCCATCCACAGGGTTAGTCACCACAGGATGCTTTGGTCTATAGCTGCCCCTGGAAATCTTCTGTGCATTCCTGCTGTTTCCTCTAATTACAAAATTTATTTGGAAAACCAGAAGGTGCAAGGCAAAAGTGATCCTCATTGACCCTTATTAGCCTTGTCAAGTTTGGTTCCCATATTTCTGGTCTCATCTTCTAAGTCCACCTTGGACACTGGCTTACAGGCAAGATCTTATCTCTCCTTTTGGGCTATGTGTAAAAGTTTAGATCTTGTCTCAGCACTCCTTCCCTCTATTTTAGCATTGCTGTCTGAATTGCTCCAAAGAGGTTCAAGTTTCTCTGCAATCAAAGTTCAACTTGGAGCCATTTCTAATTTTCTTATAGACCGTAACAAGACTCCCATAGCATTGTTAATTCTTCAGGGAACTTTTCTTCTTCAGCCCTCACTATGAGAACGTGTTTCTCTGTTGGGTATCACAATTATGCTTTGAAGCCTGATACAACCCTCTTTTGAAGCAGCAGGTTATGTGGATCTAAAGATGTCCTTCCATTTCACTGTTGCAGTACTCCTTACAGTAGGGATCCCCTGCCAAGGGTGGCCCGACATCCAGCCAGTATACCAAAACCTTTAGGTTAAGGGTATGCCGTACATCGCACGTATGCTCCCCGCATACAGAGTAGGCATAAAGGTGACGTCTGGATGTACCATCCTCAGAACTTTGCTGCCAGTCTGAACACCATCTTCTATCATTGGTCTGAATGCTCTCTCTGGTTTACCAAGCCGTCTATCAGATAAGTGCCCCATTGGGGGTTTTGCTCTTATCTTTTTTTCTTTGTTTTGTTGCTTGCGGGGTTCATGTCATCCAGAAAGGGTAAATGCTAATGCAGAAGACAAATTCCCCATAAAGGCTGTCATGAGCAGTGTTTATTTTGTCTAGGTGCTTCCCACGACCATCTGTCCTGTTCTTTTTGCCAGACTTTCATCTCAATGACTCTGCATAGTTGGCTTTCCTCTTTGGTCATATATGTAGAAAACCAACTTCTTAAGCTCTTGCCAAAAGACATAGTGGAAGGAACTTCCTGCTAAGAGAGTCAGCCGTCCGCTATGAAGGCGGACAAGAAAGCTAGGTCTGATTATTCGGCTGTGTTGCCTCTGCAGGATGTCTTTCTCGAGGCTAGTGAAAGACCAGAGGACCACCCAGCTTCTTTGTTGGATTTCTCTGCTATGACTGCTTCAGAGGCTGGCATGCATCTTTGCAGATGTCTGCTTCAGATGTTCAGGGGGACCCATAGCTGATTATTTCCAAAGGGCCTAGGCTAGGGAGGATTTGCCAACTACCATTATAGAGTGTCATATGGGGTCTCGGCCTTCTAAGGTTTACAAGGCTGATAGCCCCTTAAAGAAGAAACAAAAATCTAAACATATTTCTCCTGCTCCGATGGACCCTCAGAGCAAATGGCACAATTTCACTCAAGGTTTGTTTAATGGACTTATGGCTTTGAAGCCTCCTCAAGGAGTTTCTATTTCTGTTCCCCCCCTCGTCTTCTACTCTTCTTAAGAGGCATAGGGAACAAGATTCCTCTGAGGAGTAGGAGGATTCTGATGAGGCATCCCTTGCCAATTCTTCCCAGATTCCTTCTCCCTTAGATTATGGTTTTGAAGAAGAGGAGTCCACTAGTTCTGACTCTCTATTTGAGTCATTTTCCTCTGAGGACACAATTTCCAGAATGATAGAATTTTTCAAATTGGATTGTGTCCAGGTGTCTGAGGTTCAGAAAAGGTATTATGTACTTCTGCAAATGGACTGTCCTAGACCTCCTGCTGTTCCTTCTGTCTTAAATGCTTGGTTGAATGTCTTTTCTACTGTTTCTCAGGCTCCCAGTTGTTAGGCCCCCACTGCCAAAAAACTGATAGGTTTTATAAAGTGCCTGATGATTGCACGTTCCTTAGTTAGTGCTCCTCTGCTGACCCATCTGTGGTGTCCATGGCATCTGATAAGCCATTAAAGTTAGTGCATTCTACAAAGTTGCTTTCTTCTGATAAAGACAGTATAACTATGCAAAGACTGGGTAAGAAAGTATATACCATGGCTACCCTTGCTTTTAGGACTGGCAGTTATCAGACCCATATGAGAAGATATATTTTGGCTCTTCTGTCTCAAGCCTGTCAGGTTCTTTCTGACCTTCCTGACTCTGAGGATAAGAGTTTTGCTCTGTCCGTGTTAGGGACTTCTTCTCAGGTGGCTCACCATTCTATTAAATGCAGTTATGATGCAGCAGGTAATTCGTCTAGGGCTTCTGCTTTTGGATCAATGCTGAGGAGGTATTTGTGGCTTGGACTTCAAGCTTTACCTGATGAATTTAAGGCTAAGTTGATGGATGCTCCTCTGGATAGCAAACCTTTATTTGGTGCTCCTGCTGCAGATTTGTTTAAATCCTTACAGGAAAAGGGTAATTTTTGGGATCTTTCTAACCTAAACACCTTTTTGAAGGTCCCTTCCTTTTGGATGTTGTCCCTTCAGACCGTGTTTCCTCTGATGCTTCCTCAGGCTTTTCTAGTTTCTCTAGACCTAAAGGATGCATGTCTTTATATCCCTATTCATCCCCATGTCAGGAAGTTTTTATGTTTCTCTGTTCTTTCCTGGTATTTTCAGTTCTATGCTTTGCCCTTTGACTTCTCTATTTCCCCAAGGGTATTCACCATTTGCCTCACTCTTGCGATTGCTTTTTGCAGGCTGAGAGGGTTACAGGTCTTTCCCTACTTGGACAACCTGCTTTTTCTGGCCATCTCTTCAGAGATTCTACTGTAGCATCTTCACCTTGCCATTTCTCTCCTACAAAGCCTAAGGTTCACAATAAATTTCCAAAAGTCCTGACTCCTTCACAGGATCATGTTTTTCTAGGTTGCAGGATCCAGACTGTTCCAGTGCTGGCATCCCTGCCTCCTCCCAAGGCCTTAACTCTCATTGCCTTCTTTCAGTCACTTCTTTTTCTGGTACCAATCACAGCCAAGGAATTTCTGAGAGCTGTGGGTTTCATGGCCTCTGCCATTCCTATGCTCCCTCTGGCCAAACTTCACAAGAGAAAGGTCCAACATTCCCATCCTCTGGGTCATAGAATCATACAAAGTTACTAGGCTAATGCCCCTAGGGCCCTTACAAGCCTAGCCAAGATCTACCTTTATTTCCACGACCAGCACCTATTGCCCCTGTCCAAGAGGGACACAGGTAGAACCCCCAGGGTGAATTTAAAGTTACCCATCCAGTTGTCCAGATTGTGTTTGAAGAGGCCGAATGAGGTGCTTTGTTTGACATGGAGTGGCAATGTGTTCCAAAGATGTCGTAATCTCTGGGAGACAAATCTGTCCCACCAACAGGTTCTATTAATGTCACATACCAGGTTAAGGTCTTTAGAGTGAGTAACGTGTACCATTTGATTTGCGGATATGCAGCATTTCCAGTAAAGCAAAGTCAGAGATTGCCTTACATGCAAAGCAGAGATTGCCTCTGAGTAGTCTGTAAGAAACAAAATAAAGTGACAGTGATTTCAGGTGATGCACATAGGACAGATGCGGAAGACCTTGAATTTTCCTTGTGAGGAACCTCTGTGGTCTCTCCAATTGCTGCAGGTGCTTGGAAAGGTACAAACCAAAAGGGGTGTTGTACTCAGTTATTGGCCTGATGAGGGAAGAGTACAGAGAGATTATAACTTCTTTTTTTTCTGTAGGCAATGCTCTTACTTATGAGATGAAATAAAAGAATACAGGGCATAAGTAATATATCCTATGCAAACTGCCTGAAGGCCCTATCCTTGTATTCTGTCCCCTACAGGCTTTTGAGGGGAAATCTATGCCTTTCATACAGGGCATTGTCAGACCCACTCTGATGGACCTCTTTCATATCCACGAACAAACAGTAGCAGAATTACCCATTCTAAAGACTTAAACCTGCCTGTGATATAAATAGGACCTGCTGGAGAGATAGGTATGTATTCCAGAGACTATCTCATCTATGGAACAGGCTCCCCATCCATGTGAAGCAGAGTTCCTCTCTAACCCAATTCAAGTGCAACTTGGACAATAGGATAGGGAACCGGAAATTCATCCCTGGTTTGACACCTATGTCTCTAATGCAAACAGGTAACCTATAAATGTTCATCTCCCAGGCCCATGCTTACACTTATCAAGGGTAGCAGAACTTGTCAGAGATTTGGGATGTATGTCTAGGCTTAAAAAGGCCCTTGTGGTCTTTAGACTAGTAAACACCTATAGAAGGCCCTTCATACCACTTTGGAGATATGATAATCAAAGTTAAGGTTGCTGTCAACCTGTGTTCCTAGGTCTCTCATCACTTAGTGCATACTTAGGGTGTTGCCATTGATGTAGTAGTTAGCAGGAACATCACTCCTACTGAAAGGGATGATAATACTTTTTTTTTGCATTACGTTTAAGGCCATGATTTTGACTCCAATCATTTGTTTGTTTAAGGCCCTCTTGTAGAATGTTGACATTGTTTGGACATTCTGTGACCGCTTCCAGCTTGCAGTCATCAACAACCTTTCTCAGCCATAGACGTTCAGTTTTTGCTTGTACTAAGGAGAAATAGATTCCAAACAGTAGATGTCCCAGGACTGATCCTTGTGGAACACCACTGGTTACAGGTCTGCTGTTGGAGGTAAATTCCCCTATTTTGACTATATGGGTTCTTTCAGTGAGCCAGTTAATGACCCCATCTAACGATATAAAAGTCGATACCTAGCTGGATGAGTTTGTTAATGATGCCTGAGTGGGAGATCATGTCAAAAGCCTTGGCTAAGTCTAGGTAGGCTGTATGCACATATTTCCCCTCGTCCATGACCGTGGTGACTGTCTCGAAGAAGTCCACCAGGTTTAACAGGCATGATCTCCCCCTGACAAATCCAAACTGAGTAGGGGCAGGTGTCTGGAGATTATCTATATCTTTGTTGATAAGGTCCATGATGATTTGCTCCATGGCCTTGCAGATAAGGCTAGTCAGTCTAGTAGGGCTAGAGTTCCTGGTGTCAGTGGAAGCACCACCTTTGTGCAAGGGTATAATAGTGGGCATTTTCCATTCAGCTGGGATGAAGCCAGTGTTTAGACTATAATTGAAAAAAGTACCCACTGGTGGTTCTAATTTTTGTTGGAGCCTATTTAGGACTCAGCCTAGGATGTTATCAGGGCCTATAGATGCCATGTTTATGGCCTTAGAGAGGGCATTTCCAACCTGCTCTTTAGAGATACAAGGTAGGGGGCCAGTGGCAGGGATGTCATGGGGTATGTGTGAAGGAAAAATGGATCTGAAGTTTTCCCAGAACCTGTAGGCTAACAGGTTAGCTATGTCCACAGGCTCAGTAGATAGAGTATCATTAACTACCAGTTCCACACAGATCTGGGCCTTTCATTTTAGATTACAGATGTAACTAAAGAATGCCTTATGGTTGTCCTTAGTTGAGGATGCTAATCTGGATTCTTAGTTTGCTTTGGAGGACTTCACAAGAAGTCTTGTTTGCTTGTTTAAGCTTTTAAGGCTCTCTCCCTCTTACTCTTAGACAGCAATTTCTTCATCTTATTATAAAGCCTTTTAATGGCAGTTTTCACCAGGCATGTTTTGCTGTTCCTTCAGGAGCTTGTTTTGGTCCGATCAGGTACAGCCGAGTCAATGCAGTTATACAGGTGTTTGTATAAAGCATTGGTGTAGAACTCGGCACAGTTGCCAGTTCCATCTGAGAGGAGAGGTGCAGTGAAGCTATTTATACCATCCCGTAAGAGGTTATAATCTACTTTGGAGAAGTTTTTTAGTTTAGTTGCTGCAGGGGTGAGGGGTCAGGTGTGATAGTTTATTTGAATGAGATTGATTTGTGGTCAGGTCTCACCAGGGAAGACCTCAAAGTGGAGGTGCTATAGCGGTCGCCTATATTGGTAAGCACCAGATCCAGGATGTTGGCACCCTTTGTGGGGGTTGTCAACCAGTTGCGCCAGGGCATTAGAGTTAAAGAAGTCAAGGAACCTTTGGGCAAGTGAGTTTGAGAACAAGTAATTTACCCAGTCAATGGATGGGTAATTAAAGTTGCCCAAACCCATAGTGGGGTATGTGTCTTGATAGATCCAAGTAGATCCAGATAGACAGAGTGGATATCCTGATTCACAGAGGGGGTCTGTAGCTGGCAGTTACTTGAATAGGTGTCCTGAGTTGCAGGATCCAGACTTTTCCAATACTGGCATCCCTGCCTTCTCCCATGGCCTTCTTTCAATCCCTTCTTTTTCTGGCCTCAATCACAGCCAAGAAATTTCTGAGAGTTGTGGGTTTCATGGCTTCTGTCATTCCTATGCTCTCTGTGGGAACATAGATTTATTAGTCCCTCTTCTTTCCTGCCTAAAGCTGGAATTTCAGTGGTGGATACAGTTGTCACTCAATCCAGGACTTCGTTTTAGCCTCCACTACACTATCCGGAGCTGTTCACAGACACTTCAGATGTAGGTTGGGGGGCTTCCTTTGGCTCTCTGGTCGCTTCAGCAAAAGAAAGACCACATCAATGTCAAAGAGATGAGAGCTCTTCTGTTGGCTGTTTAAGCATTTCATCCTCTTTTTACTCCAGGGCCCCTCAAGGTGCTTACAGACGCTACCACTGTGATGTGGTATGTCAACAAGCAAGGAAGGACAAGATCTTATCTCATCTGCAGGTTAGCACTTCAAATGTGGGAGCTAGCTATACAGTTTCAAGTGACACCTCAGGCAGTTTACATTCCCTCAGGTCAGAACATTGTGGCAGAATCTCTGAGCAGGTCCAGACCACAATCCCACAAGTGGATGCTTCACAGGAATGTGTTTCTGGACATTGTCCACCAGTGGGGTTCTCCTCAAGTAAATTTATTTGCCTCCCCTATGAATAGCCAAATTCTTCTTTTTTTGTGCCAGAGCTCCATGCCTTCTGGTCTGATAGGTGGATGTTGTCTCTTTTTCTTGGAAGGAGATGTTTCTTTATGCCTTCCCACCCCTTCCTCTCATTCCAAAAGTCCTGTTCAGGATAAAGCAAGATGCTCTCAAAATCTTGCTTGTGACTCCATTTTGGCCCAGACAGCATTGGTTCCCTCTTCTGCATTTAGCCAAGGGCAATCATCACAAGTTACCTCACAGGGTGGACTTACACAAGACATCCCCACCTGTCCACTCTTCAGCTGACACTGTGGTGATAAGATTTTGATTTCATGCAGACACCTTTTTTTCTGAGGATGCGCTTATGGTCCTGCAGGAGGCAAGTAAACCCACTTCTAGGAAATCCTAGTTATCCAAACAGACAAGGGTTTCTATTTGGTGTTTTTCTTGTAGCGTGGATGTGGATGTTCCTTTGGTTCTGTCTTTCCTGTGTGAAATGTTCAATGCTGGGCTGGCATACTTTTCTGTTAAGGCCCACTTGTCAGCTATTTTGCTTGTCCGCCTATAGCACCCCCTGTAGCTTTTAGATTTGAGGCTAAACATTTTCTTAAAGGCGTCCTTCATATTAGACTTCTCAGAAAGCCTGTCCTTCCTTCCTGGGATCTTAATTTTTTTTTGGAGAAATTGCCAAGGCTCCTTTTGAGCCTGCGGCTTCAGCTTCCCTGCAGCATTGTTATTGGAGGACTGTTATTCTGTTGGCCCTTACTTCTGCCTGACAAGTGTCTGAGCTTCGAGCTCTTATGGCTGTTCCTTCTTTTTTACTTTTCCATAAGGATAGGGGGTGTCATCATACTAATCCTTCTTTTTTGCCCACAGTAGTAAATGAGTTGTCTCTTAATCAATCTATTCATTTTGCCCACATTTTTGCCCTTCTCCACAATCTGCTAGTGACAAGGTTTTGCACACTTTGGATGTGCATAGACAGCTCAGATTTTATTTGGGTAAGACTAAAGCTTTTCACAGATTTGATCAGCTTTTTATTTCCTTTTATCCTAGATTTTTAGGATTATCTGTTTACAAGCAAACTATTTCTTCTTAGATATCCAAGTGATTTATTTTTGTTCTTTTCATGACAAGAGCCTTCCTTCTTCTAAGGCTCATTCTACTAGGGTTGCAACTTCTTCTGGTGCTTTTTTCAGGGGGTTTAGATACTAACCCTATTTCTGTGGCAGCTACCTGGACTGTGCATAATTTGGATGTGATATGCAGGGCTAGAGCTGGTGTTGTAGGACAATCCTTCATGGGTTCCTTCCTCACTCTCCTCTTCCTGAGCTTTTGCACTCACTCTATTGTAAGGAATATTGCAACAGTGAAATGGAGGAACATAGTACAATTGTGTAAAATCTTACCATAAAGTTAGATGTCTTTCTCTTCAGTGTTGCAGTATTCACATCCTCCTTCCCCCCTTGTTTTTTTTTTCCTTCTGGATGTGCTTGTTACCTCTCTTATCCTTGGAGTGGTGTTCCTAATGGGGCTCTCAGTTCTGAGGATGGTGCATCTGGATGTCACCTTTGTGCCCTATGCTGTGTGCGTGGAGCATATGTGTGATGCACGTATACCCTTAACAACCTAAAATCTTTGGTATACTGGACGGACGTCAGGCCACCTTTGTCAGGGGATCCCTATTGTATGGAATACTGCAATAGTGAAGAGAAGGACATTTACCAATATAGTAAGATTTTGCACAATTGTATTTTCTTGACATGGAAAACAATCTTTTTAGAAGCAGTTACTTCTGCTAAGAGAATTTCAGAACTACAGGCTCTTTCTTGTAAACCGCCATATTTGGTCTTTTACAAAGACCGTGTTTTCCTGAAACCAAGTCAGTCTTTCCTTCCTAAGGTGGCACATGAATCCAGTACAAATTAATCCATTAATTTACATCTCAGCTCTGACCTCTGCCTTGGGTGGGATGTCTTCAAGTCAGAGGGAGCCAAAGGTCTGGAAGTATGCTTTCTTGGCTGCCTTGGCCTCCTTCTCCATGGAACATTTGCCTTTGAGGTGGTGGAGAGTATGCTGTCTGTTTCTAGAGGACAGAAAATTCCACTCCCCTTGGATCTTTCTTTTGAATCCCTTATGTCTTTGTACCTTGAGCCTCAACACTCCACTCCAGAGGGGCAGCCAGCCCAAAGTTTCCAGTCTACCCTGCAGGGTATACTTCTGTCTTCTGATACTTCTCTGAAACATCCCACCAAAGAAAGTGCAAGAGGATGCACTTAGACTCTCCTCAAGTCTCGGTCACAGAGCATACCAATTTTGATGAGGGGGAAGGGTCTCCAAGATCAACACCTGATGATGTCTTCTTTAGAGACATCCTAGAGATCCTCAAGCAAAGGGGTGATTGATCTACCGATAACCCTTCCCAAGAAGAATTGGTGTTCCTGGAAGCCTTTGGGTCTGGCCCATCTACCTCCTGGGTGACTCCATCTGCGATGAGCTCATTGATTTGATCTCTAGGCAGGTGTGGAAGGAATCTGACAATGTTGAGTCGATCTCCAAGAGACCAGAGAAGATCCTGGCACCACTGAAAGGAAGAGAATTTTGGAGCAAAGGCTTACTAGTAGATGCCATGGTCATAGCGGTTTCCAAAAAAATGAACTTGCGGAACAGATTTGATCTCTTGGATAGATTTAAGATGTGTGTATCTGCTTCAGTGACCTTTGCTCTCAGATTGATGAATTATTTGGCACACTTCACCAGACTTCAGAGAGACTTGATTAAAGAACTTTCCAAATCCCTTTCTGGGACCATTACTTCTGAGGGGTACAGGCAGCAAGACATTTCCCTGTGGTACACTTGGCTGGGGACATATAGCTGAAGTAACATTCAGCTGCACAGAAATATGGCTGTTGTGAATTTTTTGGGGGGCAAAGAGAAGAGCACGGTGCCATGACCACAGCTTTAATAACTCACTTCTGAAGCACATAGCTGTACTGCCTCACAGTTGGCTACCCTACAGTCCATCACAAATTCGTCCATGAGGCTCATTTCATATGCAGCTGAAGTTGCTTCAAGGGCTGTGGGTTCAGGCATTTCCATTAGGAGACATGCCTGGATGTGTCTGTGTGATTTTGCAGAGCCCCTCAAGCCCTCCTTCATCAGTGCTCCTTTTGACGGAAGTTTTTTGTTTTGTTAAAGACACACTATCTAGGTTTGAGCAAGATGGTAAGAACTGCAGTGGGTGTATGTATTTCAACTCCTCAAAGAACCTTCTCTAGGGATCAATGAGATGGTCGAAAAATGTGGTTCAGAAAGTCTCAAGGGTCCTTCCCATGATCCACGTGGAGATAATTCCCCCAGGGGCAGAGGGGCGAACTCTAATAGAAGATGCCATCCACATGGCAGAGGAGGCCTGCTGAACCAGGGGTCCAAAGATTCTTTCTCTGATAGACCCTACCAGTGCTGCTGAAAGGTGGTCTGATTGTCCACCTCTGTCTATTTCTGCACCAGAAAGCCTGGCTAGACATTACAAAGGATACATGGGTGCAGAGGATTATTTCCAGAAGTTGTATAATACCCTTTTCCCTACCCCTCCCCCTTCAACAGTAAACAAAATTCCACGTTCCACCCAGTCAGAGGAAAGCAGCAGCTCTAGAAATAAAAAAGCTGCAAGAAAAAAGTAGTCATCCAAGAGGTCCCCTCAGACCAGGAGGAGTCCAGAACTTAATCAAGATTCTTTTTAGTACCAAAGAAGATAGGGGACTGAAGACCAATTTTGGATCTCAACAATCTGAACAAATCAGTTCAGTATACAATGTTCCTGATGGTCACAGTTCAGTCCATTTTGTCCTTCCTGCACAAGGAAGACTGAATAAGCTCAGTAGATCCTCAGGATGTGTACTATCACATAAAAATGAACAAACAATCCAGGAGATATCTACGCTTCCGTCCAGAAGCCAGTCATTGCCAATTCACAGATTGCCCTTTGACCTCACCACAGCCCCCAGGGTGTTCACCAAATGCATATCAATAGTAGCAGCTCACTTGAGACTGCAGGGATTCTGAGTGTTTCCCTATTGGACGACTGGCAGATAACTGCTCCAACCAGGCATCTTATGATAAAAGCACAAGAGTATGTACTCCAGCATTGCTCTCATCTTTGAATTACCATAAACCCCAACAAATCTCAGCTAGAACCATCTCAGACATTAGAGGTCCAAGGGGTCTTGTTCATATGGTATCAGTGACAGCCTTCTGTCCCTTACCAAGGCTACAAACTATTCAATTCCAAGTCAAAAAGATAATTCAAAATCCTTCTCTATCAGCTTGTTTGGTTCTACAAGCCTTGGGGTCAATGTCCACTGCAATGATTCTGGTTCAATTAGTGAGATACCATATGAGAATTATTCAGTGGACCCTAGCAACTTAGTGGTCCATTTTACACCAACCTATGTCCACCCAGATCAGAAAAACTCAAGCATGCAAAAAGTACCTCTTGTGGTGGATTCGCTCAGATCAGGTATTCCAAGGCTGTCCCTTCATTCTTCCTCAGCCCAAAGCCATAGTGACAATGGATGCTTCCCAAATTGGGTGTTGGGTGCACTTCTTGGGAATGACAGTCCAAGGCACCTGATCCCCTGAAGAGGCCAACATATGCATATCAGTGTCTTGGAAATGAGAGCAGTGTTCCTAGCATTGCAGGCTTTGCAAGACTCTCTCCCTTCTGAGACTATTGTGATTCAAGATGGACAATGTGTCAATGGTATGTTGCATCAACAAACAAGGAGGAATCAGATCTTACTCCTCTGTGTTGAGAGGCTCTCAAAGTGTGGCAATGGGTGATATCACCCAGTCGATTTCTTATAGCACCACACATTCTGGGGAAATCCAACATGATAGCATACAAGTTTAGCAGGCCCATTTTATTGTCCTCATGAGCAGTCTCTCAACATGAGAGTTGCGGAAATATATTCTGCCTGTGAGGTCAATCTTTCTTTGACTACATCTAGTTCACCCTCCATGGATTCTGGATCCATTTCTAGACCTCCTGTCTCACCCAACTGAGATGATACCCCTGGACATGTTAGGCCCTAAAGCTGACCGCATGGGTTCTCCACTTCCATTGATAGCTAGATAACACAGGTTCTCCTCCCCCTGTCATATTATTTAATCTTCCCATGAATTTTCCACTTTGAAGATTTACAGAAGTAAATGGAAAAGATTTGTTTTTTTGGGCACAAAAGAAAGACGCTGACACTTTTTCAGCACTAGTACATAAAGTTCTTGAGTTTTTGGCTACAATTTTCAGTGAAGGGGCTAGCTCCTTGACAATTAAAGTACAGCTAGTTACCATTTCTAATTTTCATGTAGGATATAAGAATTCCACCTTAGCTTTTCCAAAACATTTTAGGCCTTTATAACGGGTACCTTTCTTCCGAGACCCCATTTTAAAGATCCAACTCCGCAATGGGATTTTAATTTAGTTTTGCAAGCATTAACTCAGTCTCTATTTGAACCATCAGCAAAGTGTGAACTAAAAATTTTAACCTGGAAAACTGTCTTTTTGGGAGCTATAACCTCTGGTCAAAGAGTCTCTGAACTTCAAGCCTTATCTTCTAAGCCTCCTTATTTAATTTTCCATAAACATACGGAAGCATTACAAACCAACCCATCCGTTCTCCCTAAGGTGGTGTCAAAATCGAACAATCAATCTATTAGTTTTTTAGTTTTCTTTTCAAATTTCACAAACAAAGGAGAATACATGTTACATTTGTTGGATGCTCACAGTTACATTTCTATTTGCATAGAACAAAGAATTTCAGAAAAACAGATCAGTTATTTGATTCTTTTGCAGAAACAGAATTGGGCAAGCCAGTTACCAAAATAACTTCAGCCAAATGGTTAACTGATTGTATTTCCTTTGTCTGTAACAAATTGGGTCTGTCTTTGTCAAAACCATTAAGAGCCCATTCAACCAGGTCCATGGCAACTTCATCAGTATTTTTATACAGGTCTTCCATGGATGATATCTATGCAGCTGCAACTTGGGCTAATCCTCATACCTTTATTATTCATTACAAATTGGATCTGGTCTCGAGAGGGAAGAACAGCCTTCGGCTCAACAGTGCTCAGGAATGTCCTTAAAGTCCTCTCAAGATTCAGGTAGCTGGGGACTTTGTCCCAGTTGTTGAGGAATGAATGAAAATTGACAAAATCAGATAAAGAAGTTATGTTCTCGCCATAGCATTCCATATGTGTTGTCCATTTTCATTCTTCCTCAACTTCTGTCCCTCCAGCCCCCTACTAGTTGGTTTGTGATTTCTGGAAGATCGAGAAGATAGTAAGGGAACCAATGTTCCTGGCTTTCAGCTCCAGATATCGATTTTTCATACTAGTGCTGTTTCTTAATTTCTGTGAAATCTATAAGGCTAGCAAACAAGATCTGAGTTATGATATGGGACTAGAGCATTATGGGTAAGGGAAGAGCTCAAGAATTTCCAGTATCCACAAGCTGTAAAAAGCATCCAAGTTGGATCTGAATACAATTCTCGAGGAAGAATGAAAATGGACAACACAGATGGAATGTTATGGTAAGTACATAACCTTTTTCATCTTCATCCCCTCTTTAACTACAGTTTGTGGTAAACAAGTGATATTAAACTCTTGCAGTCTACCTTGATGTTTTTCACATGCATGCACCGTCATAGGACTCACCCATCTTTTATTCCTGATGTCACCAAAATGTTCTTGCATCCTCACATTAAACTTCCTTTTTGTTTCCCCTTTATAAAACAAATTGCAAAAACATCCTTATTGCATATATCATCCTTTCTGAATTACATGTGTATTTATTTCTAATATCTATCTTCTTTACACACACACACACATACACACATACACACATATATATAATATATATATATATATATATATATATATACATATATATATATATATGCACTCAAAGTTTCTATTTATGAATAGGAATGCAGTGTAACTACCACACGGAGTCTGAGATCACCCTTTAATAAGTAAGACACTAGCCACAAGCTTTTATAAATTAATGAATAAAATACTTAGAAGAAAAATGGGTAAATAGTAAAAAAAAAAAAAAAAAAAGAATATACACAAGCCTCTATGTTAATTAAACAGGAGAAAAAATAAAATATTTTAAATAGATGGATGATGGAAAATTACTCTAACTGCAGATCTGATGTCAATTTTCATTCGTTCCTCAACAGTTGGGTTCGGATCTGATCCTTGGATATGACTTTGCTGTTACTATAGCTTGTGGCCACCGAAAAGCTTTTGAGCTCCTCCCTACCCACAATGCACCAATCCCACATACCACTTTCGCGAAACAGACATGGTCAATAACTCTTGAGCTACATTCAGTTAAGTGATATTTTTCTTTGACTTAGTAACTTCCCTTTTTGTCTTTTTTCTACAGTTATTCCCTTATACCCCTCTTAACACTTAGTATATTCTTGCCTGTGTATTCTGTAGTACCATTGTTGGTACTTTTTCCTCCTTTGCCTTTCTAATCTTGTAAAAAAAATAATTTCTTTTACTCCTTTTCGTGTTGCTTGTCTGTTGTGTAAGTAAAAATATTGGATAAAGGTCCTTTGGGGTTTACAAAATGCCAGCAATGTGGACATAAGCTTCCTATTTCAGATGCACATGATTTATGTGTATATTGTTCGGTCCCAGGTCACCTGAATGTGGATTGTTCTATTTGTAAAAATTTCAATCCTTGTGCTGTCTAGCTTACCTTCTCCTTTCTTGGAGAGATGACACTCAGAATATCCCTCATTGACCTCCTCTCATTTTTCCATAAGTCAGATCGAAACCAATGTGGATAGAATGATAAGGAGATGTCTCTCGGTGCAAATACAGATGGTTGTTGTTCCAGCTCTTACCCCTTCAGGTCATGAAGTCGTGGTTCACCCTACCCCTGCACTATTGGCTCCTTCTCTGATCTGACCATCTATTTTGGAGCCCCTGGATCCAGGTCTGCAGAAGTCGTCTGTGTCAGATCTGAGGATATTATTATCCTAGGCTCTGAGGTCTTCTCTGAGTTTGGAGGTGGATGACTCTCGGAACAGTAGTGTCCCTACCAGATCTGAGATGTTGAAGTCGATTCCAAAGTTGTCAGAGCCATTTCTGCCCCTTGGAGCCTCAACATTGGACAGCTTGCCTCCACCTCCTCCTTGGGTGGACTTCCTTCAGGGCAGAGGGAGTTGATTGGGCAAATGCATTTCTTCTCAGCTCCATTGACTTATTTCTCCCAGGGGCATTCTGCTTTTCAGTTGGAGAGAGTTTTCTCTGCTTCAGCATGATGAACTGTTTCTCTCTCCTCAGATCTCATTTCAGGATCTCATGTGTCTTAGTGCCTTGTGCCTCAACATGTGACTCCACAGGGACAGCCAGTTCAAATACTCCAGGTTACCCAGCAGGGTATCACCATCTCTTCTGATACTTCTCTGGAGCATCCCACTGAAGAAGTACCTTGGAAGTGAAAGTGCCAAAGGTGGCATTTGGATTCCCCACAGGAATCTATCACCATTGCTCTTAAGTTACCGAACTATTTGGCACATTTTACTAGATTGCAAAGAGACTTGATTAAGGAACTGTGTTCTCTTCCAGGGACCACTACTGCTGAGTCTCAGGCTTCTGTGGCCTTACAGTTGGTGATGCTACAGTCCATTTCTAATTCGTCCATGAGGCTTATCTCTCATGCAGCTGAGGGTACCTCAAGGGTGGCAAGTTCAGACATTTCTATTAGGAGGCATGCCTGGATGCACTTGTGTGACTTTGTAAAGCCCATCAAGTCCTCTTTTGTCAAGGCACCCTTTGTGAAGCCTCCTTATTTGGCCTCAAAGTAAGGGACTCACTCTCCAGGTGTGAGAAAGATGGTAAGACACTTTCTGCTGTGGGAGTACATTTTTCTCTCCCCCACCCTCCCCAGAGGACCTTTTCTAGGAATCAATGTGTGGGTCAAAAACTGTGGTTCAAGAAATCCCAGGTTCCTTTCCAAGATCTTCGTGGAGAAAGTTCCCCTAGAGACAGGGGAGATCTGAAATGGAAGATGCCATCCACGTGGCAGAGGTGGCCTGCAAAACCAGGGGTCTGGAGATTCTTTCTCTGATAAACCCTATCCGCACTCCTGAAAGGAGGCCTGTGTGTCCCACACTGGAGGTAATTAGGGGTCATTTATCCCTGCACTAGAGAGCCTGGCTAGACATCACAAAAGATACGTGGATGCAGAAGATTATTTCCAGATGTTATATAATTCCCTTTTCCCTTTCACCCCCATTTTCATTCAAACTTACCGACGTTCCACCCAGTCAGAGGAAAACAGCTGCACTAGAAATATAAAAATCGCTAGAAACAAGAGTCATCAAGACGTCCCACCAGACCAGATGGAATCCAGAATTTACTCAAGATTCTTTGTAGTGCCAAAGAAAACAGAGGACTGGACACCAGTTTTGGATCTCAGCAACTTGAACAAGTCATTTTGACACACAACATCTCAGATGGTCATGGTTCAGTCCATTCTGCCCATTTTGGGCAAGGATGACTGGATGTGCTCAGTAGACGATTAGGATTAATATTATCACATAAAAATGAACAGATGATCCAGAAGGTATTTACGCTTCAGGCTGGGAGCCAGTCATTACCAATTCAGAACCCTGCCCTTTGGTCTCACCACCATCCCCAGGGTGTTCACTAAATTATTTGCATGGCAGCGGTAGCAGCTCACTTGAGATTGCAGGGATTCTGAGTGTTTCCATATCTGGACGACTGGGTCATTACCTCCCTGAATCTGTTGATAAGAGTGAGAGATCAGGTACTCCAAACTTGTTCCCTTTTGGGAATTACCATAAATCACAACAAATCTCAGTTGGAACCTTCTCAGATACTGGGGCTTATAGGAACAATTTTCAATACAGTATCAGTAACAGCTTCTCTTTCCCTTGCAAGTGTACAGACTATCAGATTCCAGGTCAAGAAGGTAATTCACATTACAACCATTTCGGCATGGTTGATTCTACAAGCCCTAGGTTTAGTGTCAGTGGTCATAATTTTAGTTCCACTAGTGACATTCCACATCAAGATTCTTCAGTGGATGTTAGCAACAAAATGGTTGATTCTTTATCATCAAATGTCAGCCCAAGTAAAAATCACTCAAGCATGCAAGAAATACCTTTGGTGGTGGATTTGATCGGATGAGGTTCTACAAGGCCATCCTTTCATTCTTCTTCAACCCAAGGCCTTAGTGACCATGGACGCATCCCAGATGTGGGGGGAGGCACTTCCTGGGGAAAAAAGTCTAAGATACTTGGTTCCCTGAAGAGGCCAACATCGATATCAATGCCCTGGAAATGAGAGCAGTGCTCTTAGCATTGCAAGCATTCCAAAACTCTGTCCCGTTAGGAATGATTATGATTCAGATGGACAGTATTTTGGAACCCTGGTAAATAAACAAAGAGGAACCAGATTTTACCCCTTATGAAGAGAAGCCCTCAGAGTGTGGCATTGGGCGATTTCTTCCAACTGCTTTCTGTTCCATCAGGGAAGTCCAACATGACAGTAGATAAGCTGAGCAGGTCCATTCTACTACCTTACGAATGGTCCTTCAACAACAAAGTTGCAGAAATGATTTTCTGTCAATGTGGCCAGTCTTGTTGCAATCTCTTTGCTTCTCCCCTAAACAGCAAGTACAGCAGCTTTTTTGCCCTGGTCCTCCCACCAGGGGAATCACTGAAGGATGCTCTCTTCCACGGTTGGTCCCCCCAGTCTCCTCTATGCTTATCCTGCGACTCCCTTGATCCCCAAATTTCTGAAGAAAGCTGCCAGGTTGAAGTGCAGAGTCATCCTCTTTGCACCTTAACAGCCTCAACAGATTTGGTTCCCCATTCAGTGGCCCCATCTAGTCTACCAACCTTGGATTCTGGATCTTATTCCAGATGACCTGTTTCAACCGACGGGCATGATTCATCCAGATATCTCATACCTAAAGCTAACAGCATGGTTTCTCCACTACCTTAATACCAGACAACCTATGCGCTCTCCCCCTGTCCATCATATACTTAATCTTCCCATAAAGCTTCTATGAAGAAACTTTACAGAAGAAAACGGAATGGGTTTGTTTTTTCGGCACATCAGAAAAATATCGATCCTTTTTCAACCCTTGCACAATGTGTCCTTGAATGAAGGAGCTATCTCCTCAACCATTAAAGTTCAGTTGGCAGCAAACTTCCATATAGGAATTGATGATTCTTCCCTGGCTTCATCTAAGCTTTATAAAGCCTTCTTGAGAGACACTCTCTTGTTGAGACCACCTTAAAAAGACCCTACTCCACCATGGGATTTGAATTTAATGCTGCAGGCCTCAACTCATTCCCCCTTTGAACCAGCAGCAAAATGTGATCTTAAATGTCTCACCTGGAAAACTATCTTTTTAGTGGCCATTACTTCAGCTAGAAGAGTTTCTGAACTTTAAGTATTGTCCTGCAAACCACTTTACTTGATTTTTCATGGGGATAGAGTAACATCATGAACCAGCCCTTCCTTTCTTCCTAAGGTGTTGTCAGAATCCACCATCAACCAGTCTATTAATCTGTCTGTCTTCCTTACAAAATTTGAAAACGAAGGAGAATATATGTTGCATTTGTTAGATGGTCATAGACAGTTATGTTTCTATTTACATAAGACAAAAGAATTTATAAAACCTGATCAAGTATTTGTCTGCTTTGTGGATGCCAAATTAGGTAAATCAGTTACAAAAGTAACTTTGTCAAGATGGCTTACCAACTGTATATTTTTTGTCTACAATAAATTAGTTATTTCATTACTAAAACCTTTAAGAGCCCATTTGACTAGATCCATGGCAACTTCATCAGTGTTTTTATCCAGGCATTCCATAGATGATTTATGTGCAGCTGCAACTTGGGCTAATCCTCATACCTTTGTTATTCATTACAAACTAGATCTGGTCTCAAGGGGAAGAGTGGCTTTGGTTCAACCATACTCAGGAATATCCTTCTTTTCTTAGAGTCCACCCAGGGTTTCAGGTAGTTGGGTCTCAACTGTTGAAGAATGAATGGAAATTAATGGGTCTGTATTACATAGTCGAAGTTCCGTAACTTCGATTGACATATGTTCAAACACATATGTCCGAAGTTACGGAACTTCGACTAGCTATAAGAAAATAAAAGGGTATATGCAAGGGGGCAAGCCCCCCTGCACCCCCCACGTGGGGGGCTGCAGCCCCCATTCTTTAAATATAGCAACTCCGAGGTCGTACTACAGTGCAGTAAAGTGTTCCTTTACTGCACTGTAGTGTGACCTCGGAGTTGGTATATTTAAAGAGTGGGTGGTTGTGGGTGGTGCAGGGCTTTTATACGGTTTTATTTTCTTTTCCGTTTCTTTTTTATTTTTTTATAGCTAGTCGAAGTTCCGTAACTTCTGACATATGTGTTCGAACATATGTCAGTCGAAGTTATGGAACTTTGACTATGTAATATAGACCTAAAATTTACAACATTAGATAAGGAAATTATGTACTCACCATAACTTTCCATCAGTATTGTCCATTTTTACTCTTCCTCAACTCCCTACCCATCAACCCCCATCCTTTGTCATTATGGACTTCTGGACGAACGAGAGTTTGTAAGGAAACCACTGTGCCTTATGTTTAGCTCCAGATAATGGCTTCTTCTGTCAGGAATGTTATATTAGTATTTCTTACTTTATGTCATCTAGCAAACAAGATTGTATGTTAAGGGTGGGTGCATTGTGGATAGGGAGGAGCTGGAGAGCTTTTACGTGGCCACGAGCTGTAGTAACGGCCGAGTCGGATCCAAGGATCAGATCTGAACCCAACTGTTGAGGAAGAATGAAAATGGACAACACAGATGAAATGTTGAAGTAAGTACATAACTTCTTTTTAAATAGACTGTTCTAGTACTTTCTACAGAAGACTGTTAATTAACTACTACAGTGTCAGTAAAAATATCTATTAGCTACAGATGACACACAGGTAGATTATCAGAAATTTAGCAGCTAATCATCTCTTGGAAAACAAGATTTATTTTACTTTTGTTCAGTCCCTGTAGAAATTGCTTTGTTGCTTCTGGTTTAAAACTGTGCTTTATGTCCATATTCCAGAATGTTTGTTTGCCTTTCGGCTTTTTCCGGTAAGGGGTCGCCACAGCGGAACTCTGGTCTGCTAATGATTGGCGGTAGATTTTTACGAAATGCCGAGGTGCCAGCTCAACGCCCAACCTTCAACAAAGGCACGCCCATTTATGCACGCATGTCTTTCGAATGCTACCCAACCACGGGGAGGACATGCAGATTCCACACAGAAGGCACTCCCAAGCCAAGCCAAGAAAATGCAGGAATCTTGATTGATCTTTCCTCTTCGAATTAGAGGTTTGCCCAAATCCAAACATAAAGAAAAGAGCAGCATTGACCTTAGTTCAGTCCTTCTGTGTGGTTAGCAAAATAGAAAAATGACATTTTTCTGTCTTTTAAACAACACACCATGCTCCATTCCAGAATGAGGTAATGCAGCATTTTGCAGGAAACACAAAGTGTAAAGGGAGTAAATAGTTCTATTCTACTAAATAGGGCAGATAAAAATTCTACTCAACTAAGGAAATGTTATCATCTCTGATATTTCTGCAGCTATGAAAATATCAGTTTAGTATATTGCAAACAGCATAATGTGCTCCAACCAATTATAGCCCTGCAGGAGCGAAAAGTGCAAAACACATGACGTGAGATTAAAGAAGCAGTCAGGTGGTGAAACCAATGCGTCCACATTCACTGTGTTGCTGTAGTAATAATGTGAGCTGACTTGTGAAGGAGGTTAAGGAGGGCTGCTGACACATTATGCTGTGGAGTGCATCTCAGATGTTTGGAACAAAATAGGAGAATGCCTCATCATTTTAGATGAGAAAGAAATGAGAGATGGCTGGAGAGATGAAGAAAATCTGTATGATCTTTTCGATTGTCTAACAGAGTAAAGCAATGCAGAGGTAACTTCTTCAGTTATAACAGTCCACCCGCCTGGTTCCTACCACTTGGTAAGGTGATATGGGGATTAATAGTGAGCCAATGTGATTGCTTTATACTTAGGTAGTGGTAGTATATTCTGCATGCACCTGCAGCAAGGTGATAAGTGTTATTTTGTCCAGTCTAGGTTTTTTGCAGGTTCCATGAGGATTTTTAGTAAATGACAGGCAGAGTTATTCAGGAGCTGGCAGATGTACTTGTTTGCCAGTTATGAGTCAACTCTGTTTGGTCAGTAAGATCCTTTAATTGTTGAAGGAAAGACAAATATAGTATAGCAGATATTTTATTCACTACATTCTGAATTTGAGTAGAAAATGTAAGCCCAGTGTTGAGTCAAACATCTAAGTATTTATGACATTACATAATTTTCAGTGTACACCCATGGGGACCAGTGATGCTGCATTCTAATTTGCATTTATGCATCCCATAAATCTTTGCATTTGTTTTACTGAGTTTGGCTTTAGGTTTTCTCACCTCTCAATTCTGAAAGAGATGAGCTAGAGTAATATTAGGACATTATAGTTTTAGAAAGAAAAAGTACTTGAGCCACGCATGATCATGTTGCCTACATGTAGGTATCTGTTGTGTGTATAGTCTGAGAACAAGATTTGGGCGATAGAGTTGAATCAATAAATGGAGGAAGTTCCTTGATGACAGTAGGCTGATCTTCAGTGGTCCAAGGTTTTAGGGAAGTCAGTGAAGATAGCCCTATTAGGGTTTGCATCATCCATTAAATGGTTTAGAGCTTTTGTCAAAAAAAAAAAAAAGATGTATTGGTGCCTTGGTATTTTCTAAAGACATGCTGATAGTATAAAAGGAGACTGTAGGGTTCTTTATGGGTTTTTCATTGTGAGGTTGTTCTTATTCTTTAAGATTTTGGCTACAGGATAAAGTAGGACAAAAACAATTATAGTTAGAATTGGAACTCTCAGCTCTGTGGTAGATTAGTGTTTGTAATCGATGTTTGGGAACACACCAGAAGAGAGGGATATTTTAATGAGTTACCTTTACTTGTTTATTTGTTTGCTTGTTAATCTGGTGCTGTTGAATGAACTGGTCCAAGGTCCCTTTTTATCCATGACCTGATCAACGACAGCACAATTAGCATAAAAACAAAGACGTTTATATATATTTAGTAGAACAAACAAAATTTCTGTATGTAGAGCAAATGATGCAGAAGAAAGTGCAGCTGTACTAAAATTTATTAAGAGATTATTGCAGTTAAGCCGCGTAATACTTATAAAGAAGTATACTTGAATGGTAATGAAATTATTACATGCCCTTTGTAAGTTTACATTTTCTGAATATGTTGACTTTTACCATAGCTTGGTAAGTCATTAAGCCACTGTCACTTTAAGAGTGAGTTTTACTGTGTATGACCTAACTCCATCTTTGGCAGCTGACATGTATACCCCATACACAAAGGCCTGTTATGCTTTTTCCCATGTATGTGTGATTCCATATGTTCATGATGAAGACTACTATATGGTCACAGCTTAGAAAAGTGAAGTGCATGCCCCACACTTATGCTCTGTGTGCTCTGCTGTAGACACATACTTCAGTAGATGTCAGCATTGGAGAGGACTGATCCACCTCCCAGTCCCCAGAATGGGTAAAACTGTGTTGGATACTCACTGCTTCCTGGTTCTTCAGCTTTTGGGATACTAATCAGTCCTGGATCATCTTGTTCAGAGATACAGCTCCATCACTATGAGCCACAGAGCTGGAAAACTTACTATACTCCATAAGACACATTTGGGAGGTAATGAAGCCTTTACTCTAGCCGAACATCTGTGTAGTATTTAGTGAAAAAAGCATTTCCAATAGTGTTCTGGTAATTTGGAATTCTCTTCCAATAGCATTCCCTCTAGGAATGTTTCTCTGTCTTATGGCTTGTCAGTATAGACTTCAGCTTCCTGCAACCCTGAGTATGAGAAAACAGGTTTTGGATAATGAAATGATTGTTTATAAGTTATTGAATGAATGCAAATGAAGGACCTGCTGTTTTCTCCTTTTTATTGCAACTTATTTCTAGCCAGTGCTGGACTCCAAAGCTACTGCATTATTTGATTACAGGAATTTGTTTGTCGGTAAGCAGATGAATCCCTTTGCTTCAGTTACTGTTATATGACTGGCATAAATTAGTTTGCCAATTCTATAGAAATAAATTTGTAGTAAATTTGAACTGTAACAAGCCGGTATGCTCACTGAGTAGCACTCTTGGACATTGCAAGTTCTCTACCTTTCTCACACATGGTATAAATTAGGTTTATTTTTTAACTGACAACTGCGTAGGTGGACTTGTTAGCTGCCCCTTTTTACCTGTTATATATAAGGCAACACGAAGAAACTTTGATGTGCTTTGTTTATGTGCAACATATCTCCTTTAATTTTGGTATCTTCTGGATATCCATTGGGATGAGAAGTGTATTGTTAAAGCTTTGCCTTTCCCTACACTTTTCACTGCTTCTTTGTTCATTTGTATTTTTTAACCTGAATCAAATCAAAAGAGAATAGGAAAACAAAGGGCAGCATAGTAGTCATAGTAGGTTATGGCATATCGTCTTGTTTCACTGACACTGTTTATGCTAATATGTTCATAAGGAGTTTGCTGGATGGGAAATCTATTTATAAAAATGAGCACTGAATCATAAATGCAGAGGTAACTTAGGTGGATGTTTAAGGAAAAGCAGTTTGTTTAAAAAAATGTAAACGAGGCAGATACATTGTCTTTTCGGTGTAAATGGCAATGCCCATCATAGCACTAAAGTTTAATTTATAGGCTGGTTACATGCTGAGTAGTTACTGGTTTGGAAGGATAAGCTTTTAGTTTATATTTTGTTTCTGTTGTAGTGATAGCTGTACATGTGTAATGACTCTGAGCATTGTAAAACAGTATTTCATTCATGATACAATTCACATTTGCATTTGTATGTAAGCTAGTTGTCTCATACAGTGTGTGTTCTGTCTGGGGAGTCATGCTGTGAGGGACTTGGGACAGTCTGCTAACAAATTTCTGTGTAACAGTCAATGTGATAAAGTCAGCATTGGTAAAACTCAAGCAGTTTTAGTAGTGTTTCTGCTTTGGATAACAAACATCTGGCTGGGATTCCTACGGTAATCTTTTGAATCTTAAATTCCTTATTCTAACTCGCAGACCTCATACTGAGTGTTTTGTTTACTAATAGCAGACTTGGGAATATGTTTGTTTATTACATCATTTCAGTCTTCCTGTTACTTAGAATATTAACAGTTAATTTCCTTTGCACACTGCATCACTCTGACACTCATTGTCTCAGCATAAAAAGTAACTTAAGAATAGGTAAGAGGAGAGAACTCTGCGCCATATAAAATGAAACCACAATATTGCAGAGGTACATTGGGAAGAATTGCCTTTTTCCCCCCTGGTAAACTCATTTTTTTAACAGCTGCACACCATTTACTGACTTCAGCTGTATTTGAGGAAGGAGCATAATTTAACAGGAGTACTGCTTCTGAAGTCTTTTCTGTTTATTCATCAGAGCTGCGTTTGGCAGGCAGCAGGGGATTCCTGTCACACTACTCTGTTAAATAGCTTTTCATTTTTTATTCTGCCAAACTGAAAACCATCCCTTGAGCTTCTGGAGGATTTCAGTCAGGTATCTAGCAGTTATACACTGTTTGTTCAGAACTAAATAACTGATTTTTTTACAGTACATTTGAAGGATGGTTGAGCAGTTACAGTTACAAAAGAGCAACTGATATTGATGTGGAAAGTGTTGTAGCTTCTCACCACTGTACCTAAACATTGTACAATCTTCCACTTTCTCTGTTAATGTAGTCACATATTTTGTTATTAAGGGTTTACTATCCTCAGGCCTGCTGAGCAAATGTTTTTAATCCTGTGTGCTCTTCTCTGTTTCTTTCCAATTTTCATTATTTCTTTGCAATTCCATTCACCTTGTGGTTAGGTGGAGGAGAAGGCAGTCCTGACCTTTGATCTTGCTTGTTGATCCTGAAGCTCAAAATCCTATTCGTTTCATAGTTGTCGTGGGGTAAGCTTTGTTGTAATGAACAAGACTATATGAAGAGCCATTGTTTTTCCTTTTTTTTTTTATATTCTTCAGCCTTGTATCCTCAGAGTTGCAGTGAAATATAGTGACATGTGATGGGAAAAGTACTATTTGCATCCATGGACCCAGTACCATGCATAAGTCAGAATCCAGAGATACCACCTGTGCTAAGCAAAGGCACTGCATGATATTCATCATATTGATCACTGCTGCAGTAGCCTTAGCATTGTGGTTTATATCCTGCTGAGGATGTAACAGCTGACGAGCTTCATGGCACCTTCCATGTGTCCAAACTGTCTGACAGCTCAAGCTAAGTTGACTATAAGACAAGTTTGAGCACCAAGCCCTTCAGAGCTTTACTGCTGACAAGAGTATGGCCCTCTGAGCCTTTAGAGGATTGACAGTCTGCTTGTGCTGTTCCTTGCTGTTAAGATAAGTTCTTTTGGGGCAAAAAGACTTTCATTCAATAATTTTTGTTTATTATTAGTGCTTTATTTTTCTGGAAAGTTATTTTAGAGCTAGGAGTTCGTGTTTTAATGGACTGTCATGAGACTACTCTACTTTTTAATATGAGTGCTCTTTTCCCATCAGTTTAAAAGTTGTTTAAAGTAACTGAAAAACATTTTTTTCTGTGGACAAATTGTTTATTTTATTTTCTCAGGCTGGCAAAGTATTTTAACATGTTTTTTACTGTGTTTATATGTGAAAAAGTGACTTTTTAAAGACTTTCAGTTTTTACCAGCAATTGCTGCTTGTTTTCATCAGGATAGAGACACCATTTTCAACTTGACCATGGAACAGTATGTCAGTCCCATGGTCAGTCCTTCCATATACAAAAAGGAAAAATTAAGCAAACAGCCTTTGCCATCACAGTAGGCTAGCAGTTTGCCTCAGCCGCAGGTTGGTGACTCTGCCATGGCCATTAGGTTGTACCTCAGACCACTCATTTTTTACCTTAGAGCCTTCTGGTGTAGCACCTACAGTCACTGTGGACTAGGGATTAGCCACATATTCTGTGGCTGTTGGGGGTCCCCTTAGTAGGCAAAGCAGAGCCGCTATGTTGGTCCTGGGAGTAAGAACAAGAAAGGCTTCCCTGTTTTTGTCAGAATGCTTCACCCATCCATGGGGGAAGCTGCTGCTGCCATTAATAACACTGGTGATCCCATTTTTCTTGCCAAAAAGAAAACTAAGCATATATCTACTCCACCACAAGTTTCCTAGGACAGGAGTAGTTTAAAGGGTCTGGCTCACCGTTTAATTCAGGATATTAAAACTTCTTATACAGTTGTTTCTGGTAAAATAAAGTAGGATACCTCCTTTCTTAAAGAGTTTCAAGATTCTGAATCTGGCTAATCCTCATGCATAAAAGTTTAGCCCATATAAACAAAACCATTTATAAGTTACAAATAATTAGAGAAGTGATTATAAAATGTTTACAATGTATGAACTTCATGGAAAGAAGATTTAAGCCCATTGGCTTACTTCATGACAAGTGTAAACTGTATATCATTGAATATCAAGTGATCTAAACAATAGCTGTAAGAGGGGAAATCTATATAGATACTTAAAAACATTCAATTCCCAGATTTTATTTTTACAAGAGACTCATTTATTGCAGTCTGATATTAACAGACTAAACCTCAAGTTGTTTATGGTGCTATCTAGCTCACACCATACTCAAAAAAGATGAGGTGTAACTATACTATGGAAAATACAATACCTTACCTAAAATAGTCAATACTTATAAAGATGATAAAGGCTTAATGTTTTCTGTTACATTGGAAGTTAATATAAAATACTGCACACTTATAAATTTATACTGGTCCCCTGGGATAACAGCTTATACGTACAGTAGAAGTCTATCTTGGTACAGACATAAGATAAAGCAATGGGATAAAGACCTGTTAGACTTACAGGAACAAATAAACTACAACTCAACAGCTAAAATACAAACTCATATAAATTAAAACAGATAAATGAACTAAAAAATAAGTACCTAGAAATTTTAAACCACAAAACAAAAATACATTTAGAAAGAATAAAAAACATAAGTCATACAGTTAAATCAAAGTATATGAATAAACTAGCTATGAGAACTAAGCTATATCTACTACATTAAAGAAATAAGCTTAACTTCCAAAAATAAAAAAGTCACAGATCTAGAAGATATGCCGAAAGAGTTGAGAGACTATTTTACCAAAATAAATGAGAGTCGCATATTAATGGACACCAATGAACAAATAAAAAATTTCATAAAGAAACACAGAAAAAACTAAACACTAACCAGATTAATATTGTAGATAAGCTTATTTCAATTTCTGAATTAAAGTCACATATTAAAAAGTTAAAAATAAAGCACCTGACAATGATGGTATCATCCCTGAATTTTATAAACTAATGACAAAAGAACCTCTAAATATATTACTTACAGTTTTCAATCTGGTTAAAAATCTAGAAGCAGTTTCGCCCTCCTGGAATTATTCTCTCATTACCCCTATATTTAAAACAGATAAAGATCCAATAAAATCCTTGTCATATAGACCAATTTCATTGCTGAATGTTGAGTATAAATTATTTATGGCTATGCACACAAAAAGAATAAAACAATTTCATCCCCTTCTAATAGATAATGATCAAACAGTTTTTGTACTGAATAGGAATGTCTGTGGTAATATTAAAAGAATAATGTCTCTAATTGATCTGGCCAATAAAACAAAAGAAGGTTTAACAGTAGTCAGTTTAGATATTAACTGTGCATTTGACTCAGTAAATTGGAAGTATATTTCATTAGTTTTTGAAGAAAGTAACTTCTTCCATAAATTTTTACAACTTATTAATCTTCAGTATATCAACTCCCAAGCATATATTCGAATAGGACCATATACATCAGAGTCAATAAAAATTGCTAAGGGTACTAAACAAGGCTACACTGTCTCACCTTTGTTATTTACTTTAGCTTTAGAACCATTTGCCAATCTTATAAGATCTCATAACGACATTAAGGGAGTTCTAAAAAGTAAAGATTTAATAGCTATGATTCAGCTATTTGCTGACGATATCCTCTTGACTTTAAAAGATCCCAATAAATCTCTCATAACTCTATTTATCGTAATAGACTTCCAAAGAAAATCAGGACTTACTTTTAATGAAAATAAGACCAAAATGTCAGTAGTAATGATATGCATGAAGATTTTAAGAAATACTTAGTAAAAAAGGAGAGCTAAAGTATTTAGGAATAGTTATTGCAGAAAGCATAAAAAAAGACAACAGATATCAATTATGAAACTAGTTTACAAAATATTGAAAGTCTTATAAATAAGTGGAACAAATACTTCTTCACCATGGATGAGAGACTGTCTATTATCAAAATGATTATCCTCCCAAAAATGTTGTATATAGTACAATCCCTATTCTTACCCCACCTAAAACCACTATAAAGAAATTCAACACCTTAACAGAAAAATGTTTATGGTTTCCCAAAAAGCCTAGAATAGCACTGAATAATCATATGAGAGAATGGTCAAATGAAGGCATTAGTCTACCAGACTGAAATATACTGTATTGCATCTGTTGTTAAAACAACAATTCTGTGGTCAAATCCCTATTACACTGCCAAATGGAAAGACATTTATGGACACTAACTCTAACTACTTTTTGGAACCATACTAATAAATCCATATCCCCTCATAATTCTATGTATTGGTTATTAAAAGAGGAATTTATAAATAATTCTAATTTTAAAATCAATTCAGATGTTAATATAACAATAAAAACAATGAGAACTTTCCTCCTCAAGAACCCATCACATAAAGCATGGCTGTTTCTTATTTTTCCAATAGCTTTTATGCAAAGTAATATCACATTTTCAAATGTGATAATCATGAAAATTTTTAAAGAAAAAAATCTTATCCACTGGTCTCAATTGCTATATAAAGAGAATGCTTTATCGGCCCAATATATATTAGATAAGTATAATTTAAACAAAGACCTATGGCTACACATTCTAAACTGTACACAGTATGTTGAAAGAAGAATAGGGACAGTGCAACCAACAGTTAAGAAATGCATTCCAAAATGTATTTATTTTTTAATGATTCAAATACAACAGAAAATAGAAGGAAACAACATGTTGTCTAAAGCATAAAAAATAAGTATAGAAATACAATATGTAAGAGAATCATACTGGAATTATTTTAAAAATCTAAACAAAAAAAAGTGAAGAAGATAAACAATTACTTTTAAAAATCATCCTAATTAACTACTGCTTCACTTAAGTGGAAACTGTTCTCATGGAAATTTATACATGGATCATTTTATACACCACATAAAATGGGACATCATATCTAACACTAGAATCATCTGTTGGAGATGCAAGTTAGAAGAGAAAGCTGACTGGAAACATATAATCTGATATTGTTAATCCTCGTTCATTCTTTATGTGTGGGTATCGGTTCTGACCTTGGAACCGAGCCGGCCTTCTTCCAAGCTCGCGCCAGCTACAAACTCTTGAGCTAAAAACTCTTACCCAGAATTCCCCTCTCCCTGTTAACTCAGATTTTGTTTGCTGCATCGCCATTCGGTCATGTCAAGCTACTTCTCCTGAGCTAAGTGCAGCATTTTCTTCATAGTAACTTCTAAGACAGCTTTTTTCTTCGCAAAAAAGTTATTAGATAGTTATCTCTTACCTTATCGCATTTAGCGACTACCTTTTTTCGAATCCTTTTCAACTCCTTTTCTCTCTTTTTACAGCGAGGTAATTCCTTTTTTACCATCATTGGTAAAACCCTTTTCCTTCTTACCTTCGGGTATTTCTTGTACCATTGCTGGTATTTTTCTTTCTTTCCTTAACAAACATGACAGATAAAAAAGGTAGCCCAGGGTTTAAAAGATGTTTAGACTGTGGACATAACTTACCCACTTCAGATGCACATTCCCTGTGTGTCTGTTGCTTGGGTGTGCCTCATTTAACAGTTGACTCGCCTTGCGGAATTTGTAAGAATTTTTCTAACAGGACGTTAATTGAGAGGAAAAATAAATTAATATTGAAGGGGCTACTTAAATCTCCTTTTTCAGAGGCTATTTCTGGGTTGGAGGCTTCAACCCCTCCAAGATCCCATAAGAAAAAGAATGATGAACATAAAAAGGCCAAGTCTCTTCCTTCGTCCCCAGCTGGGGACCCTCAGGAACCGAGACCCAAGAAAGCTAAGCTTTCCAGTTCAGATTTGACTTCTTTGGCTCCAGCGCTTTTGATGCCTAGACCTTCGGCAGCAAGGCCATTGGTGCCATCTGAGACCTCGATACCAATTAGTGTGCCCCATACCGCATCAGTACCGAGGAGCTCCTAGGTCCAGACTTCCTTACCAGCACCTACTGTCCAGTCGATGCAGACTGTTATGACATCAATGGATGTTTCGATGCCCATTTCCTTTTCGGCTCCAACAGCTTACCTGGCACTGACTACCCTCTCTGTACCAACCATTCAGTTTTCGTCACAGATGTTTTCGTCTCAGGCCTTAGCGCCGACAACCACTTTGGTATGGACCTCATTGTTGGTGCAGACTACGCTTTCAGCACCAATGATTTCCTCGGTGCAGACACCAGTAGTTCAGTCCATTACAGCTTCGTTGTTCTCAGTGCAGACCACCTCCGTGGTGGGCACCGAGTTTCCTCTGTCCTTAGATAGACCTGACTCTCCCTCAGCCATGTCCGTGAAATCCACTAGAATCCTCTCTGAACACGATGTGTTGCATCTTGTGGATCAAGTGCTTTTGGCCAGAGGTATCCTGCCATAGGGGTCATCTTGAATACAAAGAATTGCAAAGCATCCATTCCAGAGCACAGAATTCTAAGGATAAAGCAGCAACTGATTACAATCCTTTCAAGGGAGAAATCCACAGCTCATTCTGTTCTCCAGTTGTTGGGTTCCATGGCAGCCTCCATTACGATTGTCCCCCTGGCCAGGTTTCACATGAGGCTTCTACAACGGCTACTGCTCACCCAATGGTATCCCTTTTAGTACCCTCTTTCAGCCAAGATTCAGGTAACTCACAGGTGAAAACAAGATCTAAATTACTGGATGGCGCACAATCCATCACAATGGTCTTGCCCCTTCTCCCCCCAACAGCCCAAGTCTACAGTGATCACGGATGCCTCTCTGATGGGGTGGGGGGGGCTATTTCAGGGACAGACAGTCCAAGGTACTTGGTACGAAATGGAGCCCTATCCGCATATAAATGTTCTAGAGGTGAGGGTGGTGATTCTGGCGTTGCAAGCATTCCATCCCCTGCTGCCATCTGGGACTTTTGCGATACAATCAGACAACATGGCGGTGGTCTGGTAAATCAACAAACAAGGTGGAACCAAATCTTACCCACTCTATCGATAGGCCATGAGGATATGGCAATGGGCGATGGCTACCAACCGCTTTCTTCTAGCAATGCACATTCCCGGGAGTTCCAACATGATAGCAGACAGACTCAGCAGGTGTATTCTACAATCTCACGAGTGGTCCCTGAATCCCTTGATAGTGGCGGAGATTTTCAACCGCTGGGGTCTTCCTTGCTCCGACCTCTTTGCGTCCCTGACCAACTACAAATGCAGCAACTATTTTGCCCTGATTCCCCCTCCAGGACAGTCACCAGGGATGCTCTAGTCCACGATTGGCCCTCGGGTCTGCTTTATGCATTTCCACCTTTCCCCCTCATTCCCCAGTTTCTGAAGAAAGCCCGCTGGCTGAAGAGCAAAGTAATCCTCATAGCACCATATTGGACTCATCAGATTTGGTTTCCCTTCCTTTGGCCTCACCTGCTAGATCAACTGTGGATTCTCCATCCAACCCCTGGGCTGATCTCCCATCCGCAGAATCTGATTCACACACACTTGAACAGCCTGAAGCTCACAGCTTGGCTCCTGCAGTTCCTTTGATTGCCAGGCAGAATGATCTTTCATTGCCAGTACGTGACATTCTTATTGCATCTCATAAGTCTTCCACCAGAATTACATATGCAAGTGGAAAAGATTTACTTTTTGGCTGAAAGAAAAACAAGTAGATCCTTTTTCAGCACCAGTGTCGATAGTACTGGAATATCTGTCTACCCTATTTCAGTCCTGTCTATCTGCCACTACCATTAGAGTTCATTTAGCTGCAATATCTAATTTTCATGATGGTGTCCAAGACTCTTCTCTTATGTCACACAAATTTTGCAAGACTTTCATAAAAGGCGTGAATCATCTAAGACCCCCTTTTAGAGAACCTACTCAACCATGGGACCTGTCATTAGTCCTACAAGCTTTGACAATGCCACCTTTCAAACCAGCTTCTTCTTGCGACCTCGAATATTTGTCATGGAAAACCTTGTTTTTAGTTGCCATTACTTCTGCCAGACATATCTCTGAGCTTCAAGCCTTATGTATCAAGAGACCATATTTGATTTTTCATAGAGGTAGAGTGTCATTGAGAACTAATCCTTTCTGCCAAAAGTGATCTCTGAAATGTTCATTAATCAAACCATTGAATTGCCAGTTTTCTTCCCCAATCATTCAAACAGAGGAGAGTATTGCCTACATACCCTAGATATTCACAGGCAAATTCACTTCTACTTGAAGGCTTCTCGTAAGTCAGACCAGTTATTTTTTGCCTATTCTGGACCTACATTAGGATGTGCTGTTGCTAAGGTCACATTGGCTAAATGGTTAAAAGACTGCGTAACCTTCATTTATAGAAAATGTAAAATTCCATTACCTACTACCATAAAGGCTCATTCTACAAGGTTGGTGGCAACTTCATGCTGCCTTCCATGCCAGAGCCTCTTTACATGACATTTGTGCAGCTGCAACGTGGGCTACTCCTCATACCTTCATCAATCATTACAAACTGGATTTGGCCTCCAGGGGAAGAGCATTTTTTGGTTCTATGGTGCTCCGGAATGTCCATCTATGAGAGCCTCCCAGGAATAAAGGTAGCTGGGGACTCTGTCCCACACATAAGGAATGAACGAGGATTAACAATATCAGATAAAGAAATTATGTCTTACCATAATGTTCCATCTGTATTTTTGATCCTCGTTCAGTCATTACGACCCTCCCTCCTTCACCCTCCTGTGGCTTCTAGTGGATCTCACTATCCGGTTCTGTTAGGTCATTTGACCAGAGGTTGCATCTACCTTCTTTTGACTTGCAAACTCAATCTGAGGTAACAAGGAGAGGGGAATTCTCGGTAAAAGTTTTTAGCTCGAGAGTTTGTAGCTGGTGCGAGCTTGGAAGATGGCCGGCTCGGTTCCGAGTTCGGAACCGATGCCCAGACGTAATGACTGAACGAGGATCAACAATACAGATGGAACGTTATGGTAAGACATAACTTCTTTTTCTATGAATGTGCTGAAATTAAAACATATTGGGATGAAATTAACAATTTCTTACAGGCTCTATTCACTGACAAATTTATATTGACTAAATCTCTAGATGTTCTTCGTGTTTCACTGTTGCAGTCATTACATTTGGGTAATCTGCTGACAGGTTGCCCTCTGTCGGCCTGATTAACAAAGTCTTGGGTCCTGCATCAGTTGCTGTTCCTTCTTCCATGACGTCAGGTCGTCAGGGGTATAAAACATGCAGCCGACGTCATTACCTCAGTCTTTCTTGCCGTGCGGTGTCCGAAGTAGAAGCAGTTCGCAAGTGCCAGTCGGCCAACTCCTGAAATTTTCGTTTTCAAGTTTCAGAACCAAAGTCTTCAACTTAAAGCTAAGTACCCCATTGGGGAAACTTTTTCTTGCTCCTTACCGATGTCAGTAAAAGTTAGTAATTGCATTACTTGTGGAAAGCAAATACCTCATAAAGATTTTCATCTGTACTGTATTCCTTGCCTAGGCCCTGACCACGACGTACCTTGCTCTCGGTTTTGTGCTTTATTTAATCAGCACACTATCCATTGTTGGTACTTTTTTGCCTCTAAATATTTTGGTTCTCGGTTTAATTATCCAGAAGTGACATCGGTTAGCCATCCGACTACAGGAATTTCAAAAAAACGCAAAGATAAAGACAGAGACAGGCCGTTGAGGTCCAAAACTGCCGACGACTCTTCTCCTAAGCCAGTCGTCAGTTCGCTGGTACTCAGTGAGGCGTTTTTGCAGCCCCTGATACCCGCTACTTCTGATTTGCAGGCCTCTACTGAGACCCATTCGGAGTCCGGTATGCCACGAGATACTTCAACTAAGGAACCAGCGGATGTCACTACCTTGGATGAGTCCAGAGCCGCTGTGCAGTGCTTCTGAGGGTGTATTCAGGCCTACAGACTTGCATATCAAACCAACTCCTCCTTCAATACTAAGGCTTAAATTTTGATCTATGTCAAAAAAAACGATGTCCAGGCCACATGTTCAGGCCCCTATGCCTACAAAACAAATGATCAAAATGGCTGAAGATCTAATTACTTTAATCGGGGGTAGTCACCCCCCCCCCTCTAAGAGGCCTAGGCCTGAGCTTGACTACGAATCTTCTGATCAGGACTCTGTTTCTTCTGACTCTTCTAATGACCTGGATTTGTCCATACCTTCTTATGAGGATTCTGATGCAGTGGATTCCATTCCCTCTGCCCCCCCCCCCCCTGAGGATTTCTCTTTTGGTGAAACTTTACATATCTTAAGGGAGCATTTCCACTGGTAAAGTCAGGAATTCTCTGATTCAAAAAAGAGGCTTAGGGATTTTCTTCTTTTACCTCAGCATAGGCCTTTGGCTATACCTCCTGTACTAGACATTGTTGACGATGTGTTTTCGGATTCTAGTATGGCCCCTGATTCCCTGCCTCCTGCTCCTTGTAAACCTGACAGATACTGCAGGGTTCCTGAGTCCCACAAGTTATTTTTCAAAATCCTGTTGCAGATCCTGAAACCATTTCTCAAGGCCTAAGGGCATTAAGGCTTCTACTGCTAAAAATCCTACCCCTTCTGATAGAGACTCCAGGGCGCTGGATAGATGGGTTAAAAAGTTTTATACTTCTGCAACCTTGGCTATCAGGGCTTTAAACTTCCAATTTCATATGTTACTATATCAAAAGCATATTACTGGACTGCTTAAACAGAAAATTATGTTGATTTCTGACTGTGTGGAAAATATTTACAAGATATATTGCATTCTGCTGAACAAGTTGGAAAACATACTTTGCAATGTGGTTTTGATACTTTAGAGACCTCTTGCAGGGCTGCTGTTACTGGGTCTGTGCTTAGAAGGCATGCTTGGCTTAAGGAGCAATCTCTGCCTGATTATGTTAAAGCAAAATTGTTGGATGCTCCTTTAAATCAGGACCGCCTGTTTGGCAATAAGGCTGAAGAAGTTTTAAAAAAAGATGGAAGATAAAGCTAAATCTATGTAAACTGTAAAAAATGTCTTACAAGTGCATCCTCCAAGATTTAGTAGGCACTGGCCTACTAAGAATTGGTCCTTTCCATCTCCTTCCATATCCTCTCAAGCCAAATCCAGACACACCAAAAGCACCAGGTTTCAGTCCCAGTGGACTCTCAGACCTAAGCAATGAGGGGCATCCACTTCCAAATCTGGAAATAACAAGACACCCCCCTATGGTAAACAGTCTCAATGACTTTCCTTTAAAATTACCAAGCACTTACCTTTTAGCCACCCCTTTGGGGGGAAAGATTGCTTATCATGCAAAAAACTGGAAACTCATAACCCAGGACAAATGAGTTTTAAATATAGTGTCCCACGGATACAGATTTCATTTTCACACGTTGCCAACACCAAACGGGTGGCCAGACCTGCCCCCAAATCAGTGGGCAGAGGCTCAGAAACAAGTACTTTCCCCTCTTAAACATGGGCGCTATTCAACCGGTACCAGAAGAGGAAAAGGGACAAGGTTTCTATTCCAGGCTTTTCCTGGTACCAGAAAAGACAAATCATGGCGTCCAGTTCTGGACCTGTCTACTCTAAACACCTTTCTGGACATTCCAAAATTCAAGATGCTGACTCTTCAACAGTTACTTCCTATGCTAGGCAAAGATGCCTGGTTGGCAACTCTAGATTTAAAAGAAACTTACCTGCATGTCCCAATCAGGGAATCTTGCAGAAGATACCTACGCTTCAAAGCAGGCTACTTGCATTATCAGTTCTCTGCACTGCTCTTTGGGTTGTCTACTGTTCCCAGGGTAGTCACAAAATGCCTGGCTCCAGTAATTGCATTTTGCAGGCAAAGAAATATTCAAATATATCCATACCTGGACGATTGTCTAATTCAGGCAAAAAAACAGGCCATACTTCTAAATCATCTGGCGTTTGTAAAAAGGGTTCTAACTTGTCTAGGGTACACCATAAATGAAAAGAAATCGCAACTGGTAACCCTCTCAACTGGGTGCAAGCTTGAATATAACTGCCCAATGGCTTTCTTCATGCCAGAAAAGCAAATTCATTTGGTAACTTACTTCAAACAAGTGGCCACAAAAACCCTGCTATCTGCAAGACAGATACTGCAAGCCTTGGGGTTCATGGCCTCCTGCATTCTTCTAATACCATATGCAAGACTGCATATGATGAAACTTCAGTGGTACTTAAAAAGTCTATGGAGTCAACATTGTTACAGTCTGGAAACAATGATTCCTACCATATCTTGCCTACGACTGGAGTTCCTATGGTGGGCAGAAGCCTGCCACCAAAAGAAGGGACTGCCATTCACGCTACCCCCTGCCACCCAAACCCTAACTACAGATGCATCAGACTATGCATGGGGGGCTCACCTGGCAGGGAAGTGCATTCAGGGCAAATGGAACCCAAATCAAATGCTTCTACATATCAATCAAAAAGAAATGTTAGCTGTACAGAATGCTCTGACAGCCTTCAAGGACTACATTCTTCCAGGACATCTAATGGTAAAGACGGACAACACTATGGTTATGTGGTACATAAACAAGCAGGGGAGTACACATTCCTATCCCCTCTGCAGACTAGCCATGGCATTGTGGAACACGGCCTTGAGCTACCAAGTGCACCTACAAGCTCAATTCCTGCCAGGAAAATTGAATACACTGGCAGACGGACTAAGCAGAAATCTCATGGACCCACACGAGTGGAGACTGGAACCACGGATTTTCAACATGTTGACACGCAAATGGGGGAGCCCAGACATAGATCTATTTGCCTACCCCCAGAACTATAAGTTGGACAAATTTTGCACAAGGACTCCCCACAAAAAAGCCTGGAAAGTGGATGCTCTGTCCTTCAGCTGGAAATACCTATCAGTCTACGCCTTTCCCCCTCTGTCTCTACTCTGCAAAGTTCTGTTAAAAATCAAACAGGACAAGCCAAGAATGATTTTGATTGCTCCAGACTGGCCATGCCAACACTGGTATCCGCTCCTGCGCAGTGTGTCACAAATATCTCCATGGCACCTGCCTCAGACACCTTCCTTACTGTCTCAGCAGGAGAACCAGATTCTGCACCCTCAGCTCCCAACATTGAACCTTGCAGCTTGGCTAATCACTTAAATTCACCATTAGCATCCCTCAGCAAACCTGTGATGGATGTCATCTTGGAGGCGAGAAGACCTAGTACAAGAAAATCTTATGCTGACAAATGGAAAAGATTCTGTGCTTGGAATCAATCTCAAGGAATGAGCACAGCAGTACCCAATTTACCTCAGATTTTACAGTACTTAACTGAAATGTTCACAAGGGCCTGTCTTTTTCCTCCATTAAAATCCACGCCTCAGCCATTTCAGCTCATTATAACACAAAACCTCCCCTCTTCTCTCTTCCTCTGCTCAAGCAGTACCTCAGAGGGGTCAAAAACTTGAGACCACCCAGGAGAGCTCCAACCCCTGCCTGGGACCTTAACTTTGTATTGAAGAAACTCACTTTACCTCCTTTCGAGCCATCTGCTACTGCAGACTTAAAATTTATTTCTTGGAAAACAGCCTTTCTTCTAGCAATCACTTCAGCTAGAAGGATATCTGAGTTACAGGCCCTTATGGCAGTGGAGCCTTTCATCATCTTTCATACGGACAGGGTGTCACTCAGAACCAATCCATCCTTCATGCCCAAGGTGGTATCCAGTGTGGCTCTTAATCAGTCCATTCATTTGCCAACTTTCTTTCCCAATCCACAGAACAAAGGGGAACAGATTCTGCTTTCATTGGATGTGCATAGACAACTTAGATTCTACTTGGACAGGACTAAAACTCGAAGAAAATCTGAACAACTGCTGGTAGCATTTGCTGCAGGGGCAGAGGGAAAGGCTATTTCAAAACAAACCATTTTTAAATGGCTAAGCCATTGCATTAATTTCTGCTCTAAGCACCATGGAAAACCTGTCCCCCAGGGGATCAGATCTCATTGCACCAGGGCTGCATCTACTTCTACAACCTTTCTCAGAGTTGTTCCTACCAGGGATATTCTAGAAGCTGCTACCTGGAGTTCAGTTCATACTTTCACCAAGCATTACCATTTACTAATTTTCTCTAAATCCAGATCTGGCTTTGTCACTGCTGTCTTGCAGGGCCTTATAGCTGATCCTAATGCTGTATAAATCCATCCTCCCAACCATAGCTTTGGGAATCTACCCAAATGTAATGACTGCAACAGTGAAACACGAAGAACATAGTACAGTTGTGTACACTTACCATAAATGTAGATGTTGGAGTGTATTCACTGTTGCAGTCCTGGTTTCCCTCCGTCCAGCCCCCTGTTTTTCTCTGACTATACCTCTATTTTCTGTTACTATGCTTAAAAGCCTTTTTGGTGTATTTGCTTTTGGTTGGAGGTATATTTTTGTGTTTTAAATTTGATTTTGCTCCCCATTCGAGGGGCACCTGCCATCTGGGGTAAGAAAGACTGATGTAATGGCATCGGCTGCATGTTTTATACCCATGACGACCTGACGTCATGGAAGAAGGGACAGCAACTGACGCAGTATCCAAGACGTTGTTAATCAGGCCAACCGAGGGCAATCTGCCAGCAGATTACCCAAATGTAATGACTGCAACAGTGAATACACTCGAAAATCTACATTTATGGTAAGTGTACACAACTGTACTTTCTTTTTCAATACTCCAATACCCGAATGTATTGCAAACGTGAAATATCCAATTTTGTGGAGTCTACTATCAGTTGCTAGAAAAGTAATAACAAAGAGCTGGAAAAGCAACAATATCCCCTCTGTTAATGAATTTAGAAACATCACTACTGAAGTTAGACATTTGGAGATTATTACAATAAGAACCAGAACTACAAGAATCACTTCCTCATAAAACTCATGGAAAGGCAAGTGAACTTTTAAACAACAGTGATTGTTAGTTGATAGTATATGTAAATGCTTACAAATGTTTATTTGTGTATTAACAGACACCCTATGTAAGTAGTTGTATCATTTGTTTATAAGTTTTTTCTCCTTTATAAACAAAATTATTTATGTTCTATTATATATGATATTGACATAGTTATATCTTTGAAACTGAATCTTTTATTGTTGTTGATTTGAAATCCTAATAAAAAATTATCAGAAAAAATATTCTCAATCTGGGCAGGAGAATAAAAGGACAGTTACATGGCTTTTCTCCTCAGATTTCTGATTCATACTTAGAGCAGAGTTCAGTTTATGACTCTCCTTGTTTTGGGAGGGGATGTCTCTTTTTCCTTCCAGACAGTCTTAATCTCCACTTTTCTCTTTGGCAGTAGATAGTTTCAGACAAATGGGTTCTGAAGATCATTCATTAAGGTTATAGATATTGACATAGTTATATAGTTGAAACTGAATCTTTTATTGTTGTTGATTTGAAATCCTAATAAGAAATATTCTCAATCTGGGCAGGAGAATAAAAGGACAGATACATGGCTTTTCTCCTCAGATTTCTGATTCATACTTAGAGCAGAGTTCAGTTTCTGACTCTCCTTGTTTGGGAGGGGATGTCTCTTTTTTTGTGACTATTTCTAGAATGTGCCAGTTGGAGAACACTGAAGTTTCTCAGTCCCTCAGAAAATACTGTTAGCTGTTACAGAAGGAATTTCCAGAACTTGCACCAATTCCTTCAGTCCTGTAAGCTTTGGAGGATGTGTGCTACTGCCTGTAGTTTTTCAGACAGTCAGCCATTTGCCCCTAAAAAGGCAGATGGCATATATAAAGTTCCTCAGTCTTATAAATTTGTGTACACTCTTACCAAACCTGATCCAGCAGCTATAGCTGTAGTTGGTTCCTCTGCTGCTAAACAATTAGTCAATTCCAATCCTACTGTTTCAAATAAAAATTGAAAGATATTGATAAGTATGGGAAAAATTGTACATTTCTGCAACCTTTATTTTCAGAACTTTGAATTGTCAGGCTTATATGTAAAGGTTTATCTCACTAATTGTTAAAGTATGAGGAATGTTTCTCTGCAGTTTCTTCTTGTGAGGAAAAAATCTGCTTTAAATAATTTCATTTCTTCTATTGTTCACGTCACTACTCATTATATATTGTATGACTCTTTCAGGGCTATGACCACTCGTACTGTTTTAAGGCGGTTTGCACGGCTGTGTTCTCAGAATCTCCCAAATGATAATAAAAATGAGATTTTAAATTCTGATTTGGATAGAAGTTTTGTTTTTGGCCCCTCTCCTGCAGAGGTGATCACAAAGTGTAAAGAAAAGGGTAAACTGATACATGGAATAAATAAGAGTTTTCAGCCATCTTTTTCCACGTTTTCTAAGGGATTCTGTAACTCCTCATCCAGTTTTGGAAAGAAACAAAATAAACAGTCTCAGCAAAATATAGATAAACAGACATTTAAGGAGAAATTCCTTGATGATAGCAAGAATAATTCTGGAAACTGCCAAATCCACAAAACCAAGGACAGTCCAATAAGTCAGAATTACGATTTAATAGACTTTGTTCTTCCTCCCACCCTGGCAGGCCCCTATTTTTCATTCCAAACAGTCTTAATCTCCACCTTTCTCTTTGGCAGTAGATAGTTTCAGACAAATGGGTTCTGAAGATCATTCATTAAGGTTATAGATAGCATTGGGAGGAAATTCCTCCTTTCCAAGGGGTAATTTCTTATCCTCCAGATCGGACTCTCTTTTGTTATCAAGCTGTCCTAAGGTGTGTTAGAACCAGTTCCCACCTTCCCAGGTGGGAAAAAGGTTTTATTCAAGGATGTTTTTTTTTTGTGCCAAAGAAAGAAATGGTTGGAGACCAGTTCTGGATCTTTCTTTCTTAAACCTGTTGGTGATAGTGCCCAAATTCACAATGATGTCATGTCACAACCTGTTATCTCTTCTTCCTCATTCAAATGTCCTTCTAACATGAAAATTAAAAGATACTTACCATCACATTCCTGTCATCCAGACTTCAGGTGTTTCTTAAGGTTCTGTGTATCTGGATCACATTATCGGTACTCTGCCTTGCCCTTTGGACTATCCACTGCACCAAGAGTGTTCAAAAAGTGTCTAGCTCCAGTTATAGCTCATATTTAGATAACTTGATTATCTTTGCAGAGTCTTTTTCAAAGTGTCAGGAATCTCTGTCGAGTGAGAGATCTCTTACATAAGCTGGGATTCCAAGAGAACATTTAAAAGTCTTTCTTGACTCCACCTCACAGGATTTTGTCATTGGGTTGTCAGCTAGACACCACAGTTGAAAGAGCTTTTCTTCCAGAGGAAAAAAAAATAGACCTATTTCTTGCTTTTCCACTCAGACTTTGGTCACTGTGAAGGAATACCTTAGGATTTTGGGTCTTATAGCTACTATTATTCTCATGATACCCCTGGCAAGACCCCACATGTGAAAGATTCCGTGGTAGTAGAAGTCTCTTTGGTCCCAGCCCTTAACATCCTTTATCTTTTAAATTCCCAGTGCTGGGGTTTGTTAGAAGAGAAATCTTTTGGTGGATATAACAGATATCCTTAAATACAGCTCTCCCCCTTCTACCTCCCTGATTGAAAGCAGTCAGTCACCACAGATGCCTTGGACTTTCTTGAGGAACAGTTTCACTAGGGATAAAAGTGCAAGGTGTGTCAGACACCTAGGACATACACATAAACATAAAAGAGATGCTTGCCTTGATCAAGGCACTCAACTCTCAGAATCATCTTTGGTCCCTGGGACCTCTTTAAGTGGTTACAGACAATACCGCAGTCATGTGGTACATCACATATACAAGCATGTTGATAGCTGCATAAAGGCAGCTATACCCACCAGGAAGAAGTACAGAGCTAACTTAAAAAATAAGCCACCCTGGTGGAATCACAGAATCAATAGGCTATATAACAGAAGGAAGTAAATCATGGAAAAATTAGGAGGTGCAGCACCTAGCAGGATAAAACCACTCTCATTAAACTAAACAAAAACGCTGAGGAAAATTGAAGTCCACCAAAGCCAAATTTGGCCTCCTAGGTCAAGGAAAACCACAAGGCATTCTTTAGCTATGTCCACAACATCAACAGCAATACATAATTGTGCGCAGAGCTCATAGAAATGGAGCCACCTATACTGAGCCAGAAGATATAGCAAACCTACTGGCCGACAAATTTAGCTCCAACTTTTATCCTCTCTTTCCCCATCAACCTTCCCTCAGGAAATATCATCAAGTATAACTCCCCTTGCTATCACTAGGGAACAGGCCATTAATGCTCTCACTAAGGCCAGGAATGCTGCATCAATGGGCCCAGACAGTATCCCAGGATGCCTTATAAATAGCTTAAAACATGACCTATCAGGCCCTCTTGAATTGCTGTTTAACTGGAGCCTCCAAACAGGCTTCATGCCAAATAAATGGAGAACACCAAGAGTCATCCCTCTGCACAAAGGTGGGGCATCTACAGCCCCATAAGTCTCACTAGTCGTATATGCAAAACCATGGAAAAAAAATATCATGGAAATGATCAATAATGATATAGTAAGCCTCCATACACTGGAGCCGACCCAGTTTGGTTTCATCAAAGGCAGGTCATGCCTACTCAACCTGCTGGACTTCTTTGAGAAGGTCACCAAAGCAATGGATGAGGGCAAAATCGTTCACCCCACCTACCTTGAACTGGCCAAGGGATTTGACACAATACCCCACTTGGGCATTGTTGCAAACTCAAGACATTCATTACAAATCTGTATGTCACCCAGTGGATAGCCAACTGGCTCACAGACAGGACCCAGAAAGTTAAAATTGGGGAGTCTACCTCTACAAAGAGGCCAGTCACAAGTGGAGTCCCTCAGGGATCAGTCCTTGGACCACTCCTTTTTGGCATTTTCTTCTCTGAAGTCAAGGCCAATGTGAGTGGTCTCTGGCTGACTAAATTTACAGGTGATTGCAAACTAGGAGCTGTCACTGAATCCCACACTGACACAAATGTTCTCCAGGAAGGGGTGACACAGATAAACAACTGGTGTAAGAGCCATGGACTAAAACTAAATGCCAAGAAATGCATAGTAGTATCCTTTGGGAAGTCATCCACCCCTGGTAACTATCATATTGACAACACCACCCTTAGAGTTGACCCAGTACTCGGGGACTTGGGGACACGCACAGAAATTTAATCTTTGACTACCACGTGTCTGCAGTACTGAGGAAATCATTCTATAGTGTGCAACTTATAAACAAATGTATAGAATCTAGATCCAAGGAAGTCATTGCTCCACTGTATTCAGCATTCATCAGACCTGTCATTGAGTACAATTCCTCATTTGGTTTGTACCTAATTAGACATATCCAACAAATGGAATGTCCACAGAGGTTCCTCGCTAAAAGAATACAGGGCATAAGTAAAATGCCCCATGAAGACCTCCTCAAGGCCCTATCCTTGTATTCTGTCTCCTACAGGCTGTTGAGGGGAGATCTATGCCTGACATACAGGGCATTGTCAGACCCCATTCTGACGGATCTCCTGCATATCACAAACAGCACCAGAGTTACCCATTATAAAGACTTAAACCTTGCCTGTGATGTAAATAGGACCTGCTGGAGAGACAGGTATGTATCCCAGAGGGATCTACTTCTAATACTCAAATGGCCATCAAATTTCATTTTGGGGAGGTGAAAATCATGAAAATGAAATACCCAAATGTCAAAAATTTCCCAGGGCAAGTAACACTTGCCCAGAGCCTCATTAAAACACACACCAGAGTAATTAACCCCCCCCAACTATATATACCAACTCTGGGATCACACTACAATGTAGAAAAGGGCATGTTGGGCAGATGTTTACTTGCTCTGGGAAAAACTTGCAGTTGGGGTATTTTGTTTTCACAATTTTTGACTCACGAAAGTTAGATTTGATGATATGGCCATTCGAGCATTAGAAGAGGATCCATCCCAAAGACTTACCCCATCTCTGGAACAGGCTTCCTATCCATATGAAGCAGAGTTCCTCCCTAACCCAACTCAAGTGTAACTTGGACAGTTGGATGGGGAACAGGAAATTCATCCCTGGCTTGGTACCTGTCTCTCTAATGAACACAGGTAACCTGTAATGTTTCATCTCCCAGACCCCTGCTTGTAAATGTTTCATCTCCCAAGCCCCTGCTTATACTTATCAAGGGCACCAGAACATGTCAGAAATTTAGGGATGCATGGCTATGCTTAAAAAGACTCTTGTGATCATTAGCTTTGTAAACACCTATAAACAAGCAAGAAGGATCCAGGTTGTACCCCATCTGCATACTACCTATGGTTGCTTGGGAGATAGCTTCACAGCACAGTGTCCTTCTACAGGCATCCTACAATTTGTCAGAGTAAAGCTGTGTGGCAGACAAGCTTTGCAGGACAAGGGACATACCTTCAGAAATGGAAACTAGATTAGGCAGGTTCATAGGTTCATACTAGGCTATCTGCCCTGGGGCATTTATAAGCCTAGCCCGATTGTGTTTGGCTTACGCCACCCCTTGATTTGAGTATACTGTGCCCTTTTTAAAGTTTAGTTTACTGTGCCTCTGTCTAATAGTGACACGGAAGTAATCCCCGGGACAAACCTATGGTCTTCTATGATTTGACGCATCTGTAAACTGTTCCTCAAGTAGCCCTCTTTGCCCTCTCTCTGAACTATCAGCTGGCAAAATTCAGCTCTAGGACTCCATGCAAGTGTTGTTTCTTTTCTTTGCCATTAACAGGAATGTTCCTGTATGTTTTTCGACCCTTTCCACTAATATCCAGGGTACTTCAGAAGATTCAGAAGAAATCCTCCAAGATCATTCTGGTGACTTCCTTCTGGCCGTGGCAACCAAGGTCCTCCCTTCCTTTGGCAATGGCCAGGGGCAATTACCACATGCTATCTCACAGACAGGATCTAGAAACACAAGACCAGGGATGTTAGGTTCACCCAGACACCAGTCAACTTCAGTTGACTGCCTGGATAATATGGTCTTAATTCCCATTTTTGGCACTTGTTTACTGAGGATGTGCAGCAAGTACTAACGGAGGCAAGAAAGCCTGCTACTAGAAAATTGTATATTAGGAAATAGTAAAGGTTTTCTAGATGGTACCAACAACACAACCAGCACCCATTCATGGATAGTGGTTCTCTGGTTTACAATATTTGTGTGAGTTACAGGTTCTTTCTTATTCCTCCATCAATGTTCATTTATCGGCCATTTCAGCATGTCTGCCTAAATATCCTCCTCTTTGAGTGCATTCTCATGTCAAAATGTTTTTGAGAGATTTGCATAACAGGCCTACAAGAAAACCGCTGGCCCCTCCTTGGAATCTTGTGTTAGAGAGACTAACACTTGCTTTATTTGAACCAGCTATCCTGGCTGACTTGAAGCTATTAACATAGAAAACAGTTTACTGATTGTTCTGACCTCTGCAAGAAGGGTAGCTTGAGTTGCAAGCTCTTGTGATGAGCCAACCTTATCTCATTTTCCAGAGGGAGAGGGTTTCTTTGAGAACTAATCTTCCTTTTATGCCTAAAGTGGTATCTGAGTTTACTTGAAGCCAAACAATGCAGCTCATTGTTTTCTTTCCTGAACTCAAAAATGAGAAAGGACACGCCATTCTTTGGAAACACTCAGGTACTATGTTGACAGAATTAAAGTCGTCAGATCTTCAGATCAATTGTTCATTTTTTGTGAAGGTAAGAAGGGACAACCTGCATTAAAACAGACTTGTTTCCAAAATGGTTGCCTAAGGCTATTACCTTTTGTTATACTTACCACAACAAAATGTATGCAGGCAGGGTCAAGTCCCACTCTGCCAGGGCCTTGGCTTCATCTCTAGCTCTTTTGGAATGGGTTGAAGTTTAGGAGTATTCTAAAAGATGTTACTTGGCATGCATACTTTTACAAATCACTATAAGCTTAATTTTTAGTCTAGATGTAGATCAGGCATTGCAAGGACCATTCTCCAGGAGCTCATGGACTCCTCTCTTTCACCTCCCAAATGTGTAAAGCTATGGTAATCTACCCATAGAGATAGGCTACTGCAGCATTTATCAGTATATGATGAAGAAGTGCAAGTAAACTTACCATAACAGTAGATGTTTGAATGATCACTGCTGCAGTAGTTGCACCCTCCCATCCAACCCCTTTTTGTGTGTTTTTATGGCAAGATGTGATTATTTATTTTTTGTTCTTCTTTTTTAAACTGTCCTTTCAGGGCTCAGCCTCCCTCATTTTGTTAGCAGGAAAGCTCTGAAGGGCTTAGCTTATAAACATGTCTTTTAGTAAGCTCTCCTTGAGCTGCCAGGTAGTTTGAGAGCATGGAAGGTATAGTGAAGCTGGATGGCTCTTATGTCTTGGCAGGATATAACCCATATAGCTAAGCTACTTCTACAGTGATCATTTGAACATCTATTGTTATGGTAAGTTTACTTACACAGATGTTCTTTCATTTTTCTCCTTTTTTTGTACTTTGTTTTTGCTGCTGTTCGCCCCAGTTGTCTGCCAGACATCAGTCTCTCCAGCATATTGGCGCATTCTTGCCCCCATCACTGGAGACAAGAGTCAGCTTGTGGGCAACCATCACAGGTGGGGCATGCAGTGGGCATCAGTGCTTCTCCACCACTCACTTCCATAAGAGGGTAACATCAGCAGCCCCTCAGTGTGTGCTCCATTCAGGATGACCAATCTGATCCTCCCTGCCTGTGCCTTCAAGTGCCCAAACCGCTACTCGTACTCATTTCTGTGGGCCATAATCAAGGCTCTGTCCCAATACACCACTGGTGCATGCAGCAGTGCATTTTTTAGCAAGTATATCTTCATTTAATAGCCTCTGCCCAAACGTCAGGCAACCAGTATTGTATTAGGTGAAGTACTCTTTAGAACAGCAATTGTTTTACTGGTTATAAATCAAGCAGTCAAGATTCATGGAGTTCACCTTTGCCTCATGAAGCAAGTTGCGTATCAGCTAAGCACTTAATCTTCTAAGTCTTACACCAGAATTCCTTGGAATTGAAAGCTCATTCCAGTGTGTATCCAAGCATTCTGCCAGACTTATTTATTTATATATATTTATTATTTATTTCTTTATTGACATTTGGTAACCAGGAAGTTCGACTGGGTCAAGGACCCATTTTCAGTGGAGGCCTAGGGAGAAAAGCTCCAGTACATTCATTAACAGATATTCCTCGGTGGTGCAGCGGTAGCGTTGTTACCTCACAGTAAGAGGTTCTCCCGTTCGATTGTCGGCTGGAGTGCGGGGAGTGCCTTCTGTGTGGAGTCTGCATGTCCTCCCCATGGTTGGGTGGGCATTCGAAAGACATGCATAAATGGGCGTGCCTTTGTTGAAGGTTGAACGTCGAGCTGGCACCTCGACATTCGTGAAAATCTACTGCCAATCATTAGCGGACCGGAGTTCCTCTCTGGTGACCCCTAACTGGGAAAAGCCAAAAGACAACAACAACAACAGTATAATGATACAATACATTAGATAATCAAAAGATGCAACCGGATAGTTTAGAGCATACAATATTTCAATGCAGCAGTATAAAGGGTATATATCTTACAAGTATATATTACACAAAGAAATAATAAAAAACAAAATGTCTGGTAGGAATTTGTGGGGAAATGGATTAATACTTTATAGGAATAATATTAGAAGAGAGGGATAGATTTGAGTGAGTATATCTGTTATATATGGGTCTACTTCTAAATCAGCCCATAATACCGACGTTCACACTCTCGAGATGCCAGTACCGTTAACTCAGAATCACGAATGGCTGAAGTTACCCAGAGCAAGTAAACACTTGTCCAGCACTGAACACAAACACAGCAGCCGATATAACAACCACCTAGGTGGAGAGCTGCACCCCCAACACCACCCCATCTATCTATATAATATATATATATATATATATATATATATAGAGAGAGAGAGAGAGAGACACACACACACACACACACTTCAGGATTGCACTACAGTGGGGAAAGGGCATATTTCTACATGCTGGGCAACGGTTTTCTTGCCCTGGGTAACTTCAGTTGTTCGTGATTCTGAGAGTACGATATTGTTGTCTCGAGATTGTGAACATTTGTATTTTGGGCTTCAGAATTTAGAAGCAGACTCAGACATATATGTATATATATATATATATATATATATATGTGTGTGTGTGTGTGTGTGTGTATTTTATATATATATATATATATATATATATATATATATATATATATATATATATATATATAAATATATACATATGGGTCTAGGACTATTCACTGAAAGCACATTTCACTGAAAGTCAAATGACTGTGCACAAATCACTGCAAATTCAGTTCACTGAAACACATTTCACTGAAAGTTATATATGGCCTTTTCCCCACTGTTGTGCGACCCTGGAGTTAGTATATATAGTAAGGGGGGTGTGGGGGGCATAGCCCCACACATAGTTTGGATATATATTAAGTTCAGAAAAGAGTAATTTATTGGAATTGCAAGTATCCATGGATATAGTTCATAATATTTAAAACAGGTGTGGGGCTACACCCCCACACACCCCAGTGTGGGGTGGCGGTGCCCCCCCCTTACTATATATACTAGCTTCAGGGTCGCACAACAGTGGGGAAAAGGTCATATATAACTTTCAGTGAAATGTGTTTCAGTGAATTGTGTTTTCAATGGATTGAGCTTTCAGTGATTTGTGCACAGTCAAATGTGTTTCAGTCAAATGTGCTTTCAGTGAATAGTCCTAGACATGTATATGTGTGTGTGTGTGTGTGTGTGTGTGTGTGTGTGTGTGTGTGTGTGTATGTATACACCTAATTTAAACAAAATACCCAAATGTCTCTGTAGCTAACGTTAACAATTAAAGCTCAACAATGCAAACTTGGCATGTCACTATGCATGCATATGGAATACCCTCTAAGCATGCAAATAAAACTGGAAAAATCATTGTAAAAGCATATCTTTTACAGTGGTGCCCCCCCCCCCCCCGCACACACACACGTATATGCACACACTCCCTGCTAATTAAATATTCCAACTCCAAGTATGCACAGTCCCCAGGCAAGGGACATATTACCCAACCCCAGGGATTGTTGATCTCGTTCACTTGTCAACCAGATTGTGTTGACTAAGCAGATGTCAAGTAACAGTTGAATTAGAAGTTCCTGTAAGTACATAGATAGATGACTGGATAGACAGACAGATAAAATGTCATTTTTTTCCTTGTAGGAAAAAAAAAGTACAGGATATTTTGATAGCATTCCTTGCTCAAATTTCGTGTGTACTATGTCATTGTAGATTTATACTATTTTTATGACATAGTTACATACGTACATTTTAGTGGTACCTTTAAAAGTGTTCTGGTATTGTTGTAAAAAGACTTTATGGTATGCAAGGTTGAAACATGGCTTATGCATCTATTTCTTACAGTATTGTCTGGATTCCAATTCCTAAAATGTCTTCAGTTTTAAGGACTTCTGCAGGAGCTGTACTGTATAAAAAATAACTTTCCCCTTCGCATGCATATCAGAGGAAAACACTATTTCAAGGTGCATCTTTACCCATATAAGTCAGGATAAAGGAAAAACAGTCTTAGATTTGCAAAGATTAAACAGTTTCATTTGTCATCTTCCAGAATGGTTATTATACAAAAAGTTTACCTTTTCACAGAGCTTATTTTTATATGGTGGTGTTTTCCACCTTTGTTTAATTTTCTGTCTACTTATTTTTTATATACCTTGATGGGATTGGACTCATTCCTAAGTCAGGGCATAATTAAAATTTATGACATCAGCTTTGCTTTAGTCTTTGATGTTTGCCAAGAGTGCTCTTCTGAGCATCCACAGTGTACCTAGAGTTGCTTCTTTCTGCATTTTATAAGGAATAACTGGTATCGGCAGAATCTGTGCCTGGAGGTCTTTGCCAGTATGGGACAGTTCTGGTGGTGTATTTTAGGATATTTACAGTAAATCTTTACACATTGCAGTGGGGCACTTGCTTACTTTTTCATGGTACCTTTCATTCATAGTTCCCAGGAGCCCTAGGGTTTCTTCAGTGTCTGGAAGTCCATAAGTTTGTCTTAATGTTAAAAATTGTATTTTCACAGTTCATTCATGAATTCAGCAGCTGTACACACGCCATCTATCAGGATTCACATTATTGTCAGAACTGGACAACTCTTAAGTGATTCCCCTTGAAAATTCAAAGAAACTGAAACCGTTTTAATGCAAGTTAATAAAAATGTAATTACGTTGTGGCACACACAATGCAGTGATTATGCTTTAAATTCAGGAGAAAGATAAGTTTATTAACCATCTTTCTGGCATAAGAAGGCTACTTATTAAAGTTTTGTTAAACACCACTCAATGCTATCAAAATCTAGTGTTACTCTAGAGCCTAAAAGTAGCCATTACAGAACAGTGGCAAAGCATTTTCATACCTTTAAAAGCTATAATTTATGTTGCAGTCTCTCTCACACATACATACACAGTGCGGCAAAAGTGGAGTGCTACACTGTCGAGTGTGTCATGCTAAAGATGAGGGTTTAAACCAAGCTCCCTTCTGCTTGACTTGGTGGTAGCTCAAGTAGATGGGAGCTACCATATGCACGCAAACACGCACACACACACACACACACACACACAACACACACACACACACACACACACACACACACACACACATACACACACCATTAGTCTGTCAGAGCAACGCTTCACTTTTAACCACTATTTGTGTTTTAGCGCTAAGTGTTTTGTGTCTTTCAAAGGTATAAAACACTTTGTGGTCCTACACTTATTTTTTCTGTAACTAGTAGTACATCGGGGAGTCTGAAGGCCCATGTATTACTAAGAATGATGATCATGCTTTTATCATAACTCACTTGTTTTGTGTATTCAACATGGATGTCAAGATTCATTTGTCAAGCTTCACTTCACTCCACTCCACTCTCGAGGTGAATTTTTTAGTATCCATATTTGGAACAGATAAACTGGTTATGACCAGGGACCCACTCATAAGAATCTTATTACTGTGGCTTGTTATTAAGAAGATAAATGTGTTCTTGATCTTTCAGTCGACAAAGAGTAGATAAAATTAATAAATAAATAATCTTAGTGGTATATGGTTGTTGTGGACTTAAATGACAACCATTATCGTGTATTGTTATTTCACTGCCTTTTATATTATTTTTAAATACGGAATTAAAAAATTACATAGTCACATAGTCAGTACTATGTCTTAGGGGGATAAAGCTCCAGCTATATCCCAGAGTTCAGTTAGCAGCTTGGGCACATAGCCAGTACTATGTCTTAGGGGGATAAAGCTCCAGCTATATCCCAGAGTTCAGTTAGCAGCTTGGGCACCTGAGACTCTGGCAGGGAAGGATGGGATGCCCTTCCTGGGAGGAGACATAGATTTGTGTGCACCTCTTGGTTGATTCCTGGTGGAAGCTGAGGACATGGTCCAAAGGGGGGATAGGCTGGGGTTTTGGCTCGGTTATTCAGTAGGTATTAAGATAAGCCAACACAGATGTGTGTTGGGTTGAGCCTGGGGGTTAAAAAGTTTAGCCTGGTAGGTCCAGTGAATGAGGAGACGAGCAGGTGACCACTGATGGTCAGCTGCAGGATGTTAAAAAGAACACAAACACAAAATAAATAAAGTAAAATAAAATTACATGGTTACAGCAGGTGAAATAAGTAGAGTTCCATAAGTAGTACTTTTCACATTCATAGGGTTCCATGATTGCAGAAAGGTTGAATACCACTAGTTTACCTCCACCTGTATTTTTAGTGCAGTATTTAAAGCAATACACTGCCAATCACTTTATTGAGTTACTAGGATGATAAGTCATTTTAAAAAGCTGTCCCATCACATCAGCGCAGGCATAGAAGTACATGGGAACATTATTTTTAAACTTAATTTTATTTATTTTCAACATTAGTCAACAATGATCAAACAGAACAGCATTTTGATATTTAGGAAAGAAAAGAAGGGAAATAATACACTATAACAGTTGTCATTTAAATCCACAACAACCATACACAACAAAGATTATTTATTTATTAATTTTATCTATTCTTTGTAGACTGAGCTACTCCCACTGGGCTAGTGGCCCGCATTAGGGGAGACCCAAGTTGGTATTTGCACTACTAGGGTCAAATTTGACCAGGACATTGGAGAACTTGCCCTGATGTTCATCATGTTTCACTGTTGCAGTCATGACTGTAGGGTTCTCCCCTGTTGGCAGGCAGTCCTCGGTCGGCCAGAATCCCAAAGTCTGGGTCCAGCATCGGTTGTTCAACCATGCTCCCTGACGTCATAGCGCCAGGAGTACAAAGCTGACAGCCGACGCCATCTTCTCCAGTCTTTATTGCCGTGCAGTGATAGCAGTTCGCAAGTGCCGATCGGCTGACTCCTGTTGATTTTTTCTGATAAACTTCAGTCTGAAGATTTTCTTCTCCACTCAAAGCTAAGTACCCCGTTGGGGAAACTTTTTTCTTGCTCCACTCCGATGTCAGAAAAAGTTAATAATTGTATTTCATGTGGGAAGGTACGATTTTGCTTTTCATTACTTCAGTAGGCGCTTTAACTACAAAATGTCGTCGGATACGGTTCCGGCTACCGGAGTTCACAAACGTCGCAAGGATAAAGACAGGCCTCCGAGGTACAAATCTGATGATAGCGCACAAGCGGAGCCAGCTTCAGGTTCGGCCGTCATCAGTGAGGCGCTTTTGCAGCCCCTGTCTTCGGCCATTTCAGAACCGATGGCCGAAACGGACTCTCATGAGGAGCCAACCAGGCCTTTAAATATTTCTATTGCAGGACCTTCGGACAATGCTCCTTCGGATGGGTCCGGAGCCACTGTGCAGGTACAGGCTTCCGTAGGGGTTTTCAGGCCTACTCACCTTCTAATAAAGGCAAAGACTCCTTCTAAATCAAAGACTGCAACACAGGCCTCTTCTGAACCGGCTCCCAAGTCACAGAAACAGTTACTCAAGATGGCGGAGGATTTACTTACTATGATTAGGGGTTCACATCCCCCTCCAGATAAAAGGCCAAGGCAGGATGTTTATTATGATTCCTCTGATCAGGCTTCTGTTTCCTCAGTTTCTTCTTCTGACCAGGAAAGGATTCTGATGCTGAGGAATCCATTCCTTCAGCTTCTTCCCCTGAGGATTTCTCTTTTGGGGAAAATTTGCATGAAATGAGGGAACATTTCCACTGGGAAGGACAGGAGTATTCGGAATCTAAGAAAAGACTGAGGGATTTTCTTCTTCTTCCCCAACATAGACCCCTGGCTATTCCTCCTGTTTTGGATATTGTGGATGATGCCTTTTCAGAGGCTAACTTAACCCCTGACTCCTTTCCTCCTGCTCCTGTTAAGCCTGATAGATATTACAGGTTTCCTGATTCCCACCAATTTTTATACAAGAACCCTTCTGCTGACCCTGAAACCATTTCTCAGGGTCCTAAGGGAGTTAAGGCCGCTTCTGCCAAAAATCCCATTCCTACTGAAAAGGATTCTCGATCCTTAGAAAGATGGGGCAAAAAGGTGTACACTTCTGCTACTTTGTCTATTAGGGCTTTAAACTGTCAGTTTCATATGCTGAAATACCAGCAATTTCTCTTGTCTGTTTTAAAACAAAAGCTTACTTCCATTTCTGCCTGTGCAGATGATAAGGAATTACATGACTTATTGCATGCCATTGAACAAGTTGGGAAGCATGGTTTACACTGTGGATTTGATGCCTTGGAGGCTTCTTGTAGGCTGCAGCCTCTGGCACAGTCATTAGAAGGCATGCATGGCTAAAGAAATAAAATTTGCCTGAACAAGTAAAGGCTAAATTATTGGATGCTCCTGTTCAGCATAATGTTTTGTTTGGATCAAAAGCTGAAGAGGTGATTAAAAAGATGGAGGATAAGGCGAAATCCATGCAAACAGGTAAAGATTTCTTACAAGTACAGCCACCTAGATTTAGCAGGAATTGGCCTTCAAAAAATTGGTCCTTTCCCTCTTCAGACAGGCCTCAGAGGGGTAGATATAGATGCTCCAGAGGAAGGCCTCAAACTCAAGCTTCTTATAGGCCAAGACAGTGGACTGCTTCCACCCCTAGGGGAGGAGAGGACAGGTCACAAACTCAAAGGAAACAAACTCAATGACTCCCTCTGTTGGGCTACAGGAACTTCTTGCCTGGAAGCCCCTCTCGGAGGAAAACTCTCTTTTTTATCAAAATTGGACTCAAATAACCCAAGACAAGTGGGTTTTGGATGTGGTTTTAAGAGGTTACAAATTCCATTTTCATACCTTGCCAAGGCCAAGCGGATGGCCAGACCTTACAAAGCATCAATGGACGGAGGCCTTAAACCAGGTGGAAGCTCTTTTTGCTATGAATGCCATAGAACTAGTTCCACTTTCAGAGATGGGAAAAGGTTTTTACTCAAGGCTCTTTCTAGTCCCAAGGAAGCAAAACTCATGGAGACCCATTCTGGATCTGTCGGTCTTGAACACCTTTCTAGAGATTCCAAAATTCAAGCTGCTTACTCTACAGCAGCTACTTCCAATGCTGTCCAAAGATTCATGGATGGTAACTTTGGATTTGAAGGAGGCATATTTACACATTCCCATCAGGCAGGATCGCAGAAAAATACCTCAGGTTCAAGGCCGGATCGAGGCACTTTCAATTCTCTGCACTGCCCTTTGGATTGTCTACTGCATCCAGGGTCTTCACCAAATGCCTGGCTCCAGTAGTAGCTTACTGCAGACTCAAGGGAATTCAAATTTACCCTTATCTGGATGATTGTCTAATTCAGGCAGACAGCAAGGATGTCTTACTCCAGCATCTAGAATTTGTACAGAACCTCCTCAAGTTCCTGGGATTCTCTGTAAACATAAAAAAGTCAAATTTGACACCATCACAACACATAACCTTTCTGGGTGCTTTTCTAAACACCACAACCCAGATGGCATTTCTGACATCCGAAAAACAATTACAGCTGGCTTCAACTTTCAAAACCTTGGCAACTTTAACTCAACTATCTGCAAGGAAATTCCTGCAGGCTTTGGGTTACATGGCCTCCTGCATCCTTCTCGTACCATATGCAAGACTACACATGAGGAAAATACAGTGGTACCTAAAAAGTGTATGGTCTCAGCATTGCCACAGTTTAGACATACTGATCTCCATCCTTCCTTGCCTTCAAAAGGAATTTCTTTGGTGGTCCAGGGCATGTGCCCTAAACAAAGGGAAACCCTTCTGTCTGCCTCCTGCCACTCAGATTCTAACCACGGACGCCTCGGATTATGCTTGGGGAGCCCATTTTCAGGGCAACTGTCTGCAGGGCCTTTGGACAAAGGATCAGAAGCACCTGCATATCAATTTAAAGGAAATGTTAGCCATTCAGAAAGCTCTATTGGCCTTCAGGAATCTTTTACAACTAGGACAACTACTAATACGGACAGACAACACCACAGTTATGTGGTACATAAACAAGCAAGGGGGATCTCATTCCTACCCCCTTTGCAGACTAGCCGTGGATCTATGGATCTATGGAACACAGCTCTAGCTTGTAATCTCTTCAAGCTCAGTTTCTACCAGGGAAACAAAACTTCCTGGCAGACAGTCTGAGCAGAAACCTTTTGGATCCACACGAATGGATGCTGGACACCAAAATATTCAGGATGATAACAGTAGTCTGGGGATGTCCTCACATAGACCTATTTGCATCCCATCTCAATCATCAACTACAGAATTTTTGCACCAGGACTTTCCACAGAAAAGCTTGGAAAGTGGATGCCCTGTCGTTCAGTTGGAGGAACCTCTTGGGATATGCCTTTCTGCCTCTTCCTCTTCTTCCACGGGTCTTATTGAAGATAAAACAGGACAAGCCCAAGATGATAATCTTGCTGGCACCAAATTGGCCTTGGCAGTTTTGGTATCCAACTCTAAAAAAACTATGCCTGGAGCCCCCTTGGGTTTTACCTCAGTCTCCGAACCTTCTGTCCCAACATCAGGGTCAGATTCTACACTCTCATGTCAGAACTCTCTGCCTGGCAGCCTGGTTAATCCAGGATCTTTGATTTCTTCTTTACTACCCAAGCAGGTTATGGATGTCATTTTAGAAGCCAGACGTCCTAGCACTAGAAAATCTTATGCAGGAAAATGGAAAAGATTTTGTTCCTGGATGCAGGCTCAGGATTCTGATCCTCCTCTTCCTAACATTACTTTAATTTTACTTTACTTGACAGATCTCTTACATAAGGGTCTCTCTTTCTTTTCCATTAAGATACATGCCTCTGCTATTTCTGCTCATTATAATACAGACCCTCCCATCTTTTCCCACCAGCTCATGAGACAGTTTCTCAGAGGAGCTAAGAACTTAAGACCTCCTAGATCTCCTCCCATTCCTGCTTGGGATCTCAACTATGTTTTGGAAAAACTAACCTTGCCTCCTTTTGAGCCTGCTGCCTCTTCTGACATCAAGTTTTTATCTTGGAAGACAGCTATTTTGTTAGCCCTAACCTCTGCCAGGAGAGTTTCAGAGTTACAAGCTCTTATGGCTGTGGAACCTTATATTATTTTTCATCAAGACAGGGTATCTTTGAGGACTAATCCTACTTTCATGCCTAAGGTGGTTTCCAAAGTGTCTTTAAATCAAACTATCCACTTGCCAACCTTTTTCCCCACTCCTCAAAATAAAGGGGAAAGGATCTTACATTCCTTGGATGTACACAGACAACTACGTTTTTACCTGGACAGAACCAAGGACATCAGAAAATCAGAACAATTGCTTGTTTCTTATGCTTCAAGTTCCCAAGGTAAAGCCATTTCAAAACAGACCATTTCTAAATGGATTGCTCATGGAATCAGATTTTGTTATTCACACCATGGAAAGCAAATCCCAGGGAGTATACAGACTCATTCCACCAGAGCTGCTGCCACTTCTGCGGCCTTCCTCAGGGGAGTTCCTACCAAAGACATTTTGGAAGCTGCAACTTGGAGTTCAGTGCATACTTTTTCTAAGCACTACAATCTACCGCTCTACTTTAAGTCTAGGGCAGGCTTTGCCTCTGCAGTCTTGCAGGGCCTTTTAGCCGCCCCTTCTTCTTTATGACCACCTCCCTTTCTTTCAGCTTTGGGATTCTACCCTATTTGTGTAGTTCCTTTTTTCACCATTCTTCTGAGATGTATTTGCATAGGTTATGGGACCTTTTTCATTTTGGGACTCCTGACATCTGGGGCAAGAAAAACTGGAGAAGATGGCGTCGGCTGTCAGCTTTGTACTCCTGGCGCTCTGACGTCAGGGAGCATGGTTGAAAAGCCGACGCCGGACCCAGACTTTGGGATTCTGATCGACCGAGGGCTGCCTGCCGGCAGGGGAGAACCCTACAGTCATGACTGCAACAGTGAAGACACTCGAACATCCACATTTATGGTAGGTGTACACAACTGTACTTTCTTTTTGATGGGTGTGGTAGGATCTTTACATCCACCTGAGCTACTACCAACTCAAGTTGGTGAGAGCTTGGTTTAAAATCTCAAGAGAAGTATGACACACTCAGGAGTGCAGCACCTCACTTATGCTGTACTGCATTGTCAGTAATCAAACTACCTGGTATGGGAGTAGAACCCACAGCCTTCTGCACCAAAGGTGGGTGTTTTACCTGTTGCACATTATAAAAAGAAAAAAGAAAACGCCAAGATTGCAGTACCTAATTGTGAAGAACCACAGCATTCCTAATCAAGTATCAACACTGATTTGAAATGTAATTATATTCCAGATCTTGACCAGTTACTTAACTCCAAATCTCCCTTATACAAAGCTAAAAGCCTCCTCCATCAGTATGCAAATTTCTGGGACAAACCTGCACATTTAAATGAATATAAAATATGTTGAATATTCAGACACACAAAGATATCAAAATAGTGTTTGCTTTACTGTTCTACTCCTCCAGTGCTTAGCACAAAATAAATTAGATACACTAGACCAAATCCAACACACCTTACACTTCGATTTCAAGGCTTTGCTGGCTCTCATTTGGCTCCCAAAAATCCAGAATTCACACTCTTTTCTCAAAATTGATCCAAATATTCTCTGCAATCTTTAGGCTGCCCCAAAACATATGGAGTTTGTGTGCTCCCTCTTGTTCACATCTCCAGCAAGCCTGTTGGAGGACAGGCCATTCTCCATTTTCCCCTGGAGGTCAAATTCCACCTAAAAAGTAATCCAAATTACTGGTCATAAAGTGTAGACCACCATTTAAGCCTTTCCAGGGCTTTCCCAGACCTGATCCTATGCCACAACTGTCAATCTGATATTCTCTTGAACTTTCCATCTAATATGGACCAAGCATTTCAGGGCATGTGCATTAAAACTCCAAAGCATCTTATAAATCAATTCAGTCATCCCACCTTTAATTCCCCTCCACCTCACCCACCTAAGGGCTTTTCCATTATATTCTGGTTTATTAATATTATTCGCCAAATGTGTCTATTTTGATGGTAAGTTAACCACTCATGATCATGTACTTTTAAACTCCTTTTGAAGTTATTTAAAAGCAAGTAATGAATGTTGTGACCAAGGATATTAACTAAGCCCATATTTATATTCTTTTAACTGCCCACACTTGTCTCTTGCCCCTGCTTACAGATTGTTGCATTAATAGATGATGCCAGATCACATCTGTGGAACTCCTATGCCATTTCACTCTAGAAATAACTACCTAATCCTCGCAAATTGAATTAATCCAGTTTTGATGAATGCCTAATAGGTTATCATTCCTTACTCTCCTACGTGATTCCCTTCTGGGACTGTCTTCTTCCCCTACCAGATAAGGTGGTTAAATTGGAATGCAACTGCATGTCTGGCCAAATGGGGCAGGCCTTTACCACCAAATAATTTGACATTCTCCTCCCCCTGCCCAAAATAGAGTTATCTATAATTTCTTATAGGGATACCAGTTTAAGATGATATATTGGAATGTAAAAATTCTGGAATAAATATACAATTAGGATTAAAATCATAACCTGAAATGCCTTGACCTTCCCTAACAAGGAATGTAACTGCTTTACATTGGGTAGAAGAAGGCCTTATCCTAACTTCGAGATTAGTCAAGTTGGCCTCCACTATCTCCTTCTAAGAACTTTTGACTTCTAGGCATAAATAAAGGCCTTCTTCACCTCTGCATATTTTAAAAGAATCCAATAAAATACTGGGTCCACCACATAGGCAATAACAGTTTTGAGAAGGTTACATTTTAATCCTGAGATATCCCTGAAGGTCTCAAATTGGGATAAGACCTCATTTAAAGATTCTAGGAGAATTGAGCTCAGCAGAATACACTCATCAGCAAACAACAAGAAGGAATGTGCAATACCTTTCCCTCACAATAAATGCTGTAGTTATCCCTAACTTCATAGGCTAGCTTCTCCATTACCATAATAAGGAGGCTTGGGGACATGGGGCAGCCCTGTCTTATTCCCTACTAATTCTCCCTGCTTTCAAGAGCCCACCCACCATTCAGCATGACCATAAAGATAAGAGAATCATAAATACTATGTATCCGATTAAAAAAATGTTGTCCACTATTCCTCATCTACAAAGTTTTAAATAGAAAAGTCCAAATTGTCATAGCAGAAGCCTTCCTAGTATAAAACAGGACTACACCTACCCCCAGAAGGAATCTGACCATATTTGTACAAAAAATTACCACATCCCACCAGTTGCCTGTTACATCTCTCTGTTTTACAAGCACATTCTGAATTTTTCTCTCTCTAAGGACATAATCTGTTCCACTCTGTTAGCTAGCACCCTCATATTTTTTTGATCTAAGTAAATAAGTCAGATTGGTCAAATATTACCAAGGGTACCCCCCCCCTCCCCCCACATACACACACAGTTTCTCTTTTGGTATTAGTGTTATTAGTGCCTGGTTGCCATCTGTCCTTTTATTCTGTGTGGGTAACTTCCAGAAATGAAAGTCTCTTTCTAAAGCTCTGCCCTACTTAATAGAATTTTGCAGGAAATCCATCAATCCATAGGGATTTCTGGTTCTGAGAATGAGCAATTTAAAGATCACTGTTCCTCAAAGTACCAATTTAAATTCCTATCTCTTGGAAAGACCTGATAAAGGTTAGTGAAAAATTCCCAAAACGTGTACCCAAATAAATCTTCATTTTGAACTACCTCCCATCCATCTACTTGAATCTCTGAAACACATGTCCTCTGAACCATTTAAAAATATGGCAATACATTTGGGATCACCTTCCCTCCTTAACCACCAAAAATGTCCCCTACCTATCATTTCTTTCTTGGCTGTAGGTAATTACCAGCTGATTGATTTCTGTCATCATAACTGCTTCTTTTCTCTTTAAGGCCACTCTGTCCAGTCTCTTGTATAATTTTTTTTGTGTGTCTTTCGGCTTTTCCCGGTTAGGGCTCACCACAGCGGAACTCCGGTCCACTAATGATTGGCAGTAGATTTTTACGTGCTGGCTTGCCGGGCCTAACGCACAACCTTCACCGAAGGAAGGCCCATTCACGCATGTCGCCACACAGAAGATGCTCTAAATGAGAATCGAACGGGCACCGTCTAACTGAGGCGACAATGCTACCACAGCACGCAGCCAGTCTCTTGTATAATCTTATCTTGTATTTCCTTTCTTATAATTTCCTTCCCCGAAGGTTAAATCTTTTCTTTCTCTTCAAGACCACTTATATCCATTATCTCAGCTGTGATAGCCACTTTAGACACCTCACCACCACATATCCATAGGTGCAGTTCCTGGCAACATTATTAAATAACACCTTTTCCCCATTCTCACTGAGTTCACAAACTAATCAACATGGGGTCATGGTCCAAAGATTATTTGTTCAGATTATGAGTTGCATCTCAGCAGCATCTGTCAACAGGACTGTTCACAGGGCTTTATATATATCAGAATCAATAGACTTGTTGAAATTTAAGTCACTGATAAGCATGTGTATTTCAAAGTTTAGATTGTGAATAACTGTAGAATATTGAATAAAGGAGAGTTGCCAGTCTTTATACAGTCACCATGGATGCATCTCTTCAGAGTAGGATAACAAGTATAATATAGCTCAGGGAACTTATACAATTATAGGGAACAGAACAAGCTACTTTATCAGTTAAACTTAGAATTAATGTAGTTGTTCTTTTGTATTTGTTTTATTGTATTTACTTTTGTTGATCAAGCTAGCCCGTATAAGGACCTGGAAAAAGCAATAACAGTTGTGACAGCTGCAAGATACAAACCAAACAAACAAGTAACTAAATGGAGTTTCATAAATAAAAATAAACAAGCAGTGATAAGCAGCTATCAAAACATATGTATGCGGTATATACAAAAAATAGAGCAGGGTGGTAATGTGTACCTGGGTTGTGGAAGAGTAGATAAATGCAAAAGGAGTAGAGATGAAGATTAAATGAAAGGGTAATTTTCTATGTGAGGATAGTGAATGGATAGCTCAGGATATAAAGGAATAGAGGGGATTAGATGGAGAAGGAAGAGACATGAAAGACTAGGCACAAGAAGGAGAGTAAACTACAGTGCAGAAATATTAGTATAGACGAATAACTGTAACAAAGTATCTCAGTGTCTCTTCTGGTATTAAAACATTTGTCAGCACACTTAATGAGAAAGATGGAATCAATCAGAGCAGATATAACACCAAGACAAGAAAGGGGCACAGGATTTCTGGGTGGGTTTTACATATTTTTGGGTGGGTTTGGCATAAATGGTTAAGGACTATACCTCATAGAAGCAAGGTTACTGGGTTTGATTCTGAGCTTGGGTAATTGGCTAAGCTTAAAATGGCTCTTTAGGGCATTTAGGGCAGTTAGCCTATTATTTACCTCTGAACCCTTTTACCCCTTATTGTCTTTCCCCTAGGGATAGAAAATTGGATAAAACCTGGGTAAAACTGGCTAGGCTTCTAAGGGCTCTTGAGCTGTTAGCATAGTAATCTCTTATGAACCTATGAAGATAATTTCTTTAGTACTTTTAAATTTTACAGTACTGATAAGTTATTATTCAATTCAGCATTGTTCTGTGCATACCTTTCAGGTGTACCTCATTATGAGGAACGTACCTCATTTGGGGACTTAAAAAAGTTGATGTTCCTCGAAGTTCCACATCGGAAAGGTCTGTCACACATTCAGTGTTAGGAAGTTTTTTTAACTCATATCCATGGTAAATAGAAATGAATCATATTAGATTCAAAGATGGCCGCCATTCTATAAGCACTGCAGTACTTCAGCTCTCCAAATACCAGAGGAAAAAATCAACCCTGTGGATTTATACTTGGAGCTAATCTACTAATTGGCAGAAATTATTAAACTACTCGAAGTCAGTTTTGTTTCCGAGGAAGAAAAATTGAAAGAAAATACTTGGTGATAACAGGATTGAAACTGATTGTTAGGCTGACTCTGAATAGAGCACCAAACAAAGGACTGAACTACCTCACTTCTGAAACTTTTCCTTGGGAAATAACTTTATCTGCAGCATTGCAAAATGTCAAAAGAAGATAAAAATATGGAAACTACAACTACCAAAACTAAGCTGTCAGCATTACAGTCTCCGGAGAAAGAATCTATAATTAAGAGACAGAAAACATTCAAACAGCAAGAGACTGCAAAAACAAGGGCAACAACGAAACCTGATCAACAGGTCACAATGGAAGAAATTAAAACTGCATTACTACCTATACAGGAAGCCTTAAATGATCTAACATCCCAAACACAAACATTTAGTGACACATGCAACCAGATTCTTGCAAGAATGGCGAAAGCGGAAACTAGAATAGCAGCAAATGAAGACAACATAATAATGCTCACTAAAAGAAATGAGTCCCATGAGGCAGACATTCAAACGATGCAAAACAAAATTCTGGACTTGGAAGCAAGATCGAGACGTAACAACATAATTATCAGAAGGATCCCAGAATCAATTCAATATAATGATCTGACCACTTCCATTACACAAATATTTGAAATACTGCTAAAGGACTCTGAGGCTGTTAAGCAAATTGTCATAGAAAGGGCACATAGAGCATACAGGGACTCTCAAGCTTCAAATACACCCAGACCTGTGTATGTCAAAATATTAAACTACCAAGATGTGAGCAAAATACTTCTAACCATTAAAAAATCTGGTGGATCTATAACATGGCAAAACTATAAAGTTTCCATAGCACAGGACTTACCAACACAAATAAGGCAGTCTAGACAAATGCTGGCTCCATACTGTAAGTTTCTGATTGATAAAAATATTAGATTCCAAATGAAATATCCCAATAGTTAAATTTTTACTGTTGATTGCATTAAGTACTCTGTAAATACGAAAAAAGAAGCAAGACCCACTTTTTTGAAGCTGTTCAAGGCTCTACCATAATCAGAAATGTGAACTGTCCATCTAGGATTTCTTTAACATCAGCGTGAATGGGTTTCTTTATTTACGACAATCCGAGGCTTTGAAATCCTTTGTTTGTTCTGTTTTTTGCAGCAGGCCTGGAAAATCTCTTTTTTATCTCTTCATCTCGTTTTCTCAGCCGAAACACGAAGATTCCACGAAGTTTTATGACTGTAGTGAGCGCTTCTAACCCTCGAGGCATCAGAAAGTCTGTTAGAGGAAGCAGGGGGCCGTTTTCAGCGTGGTACAGCCAGGAAGTCCGTTCGCGAATTAGTTCCCCCGTCGCGAGCGCGAAGCAAAGAAGTAGGACTGCTTTAACTGATCCAATTGCTGGGAAGTAAGAAGAGCTGCTGGAAAAACAAAACAAACTTCGTGTTTCATAGTACCAAAATACAAAAGTAACCACCCCTTTCAGTCCATCTTGCTGTTTTAAAAATAGTAACTCTCCACTAAACCTTAACTTTTTAAACAGGTAAAACTCAAGTTACCTACTTTCATATCTAACTTCTCTAGTGCACACTGCAGAGTGCATTCTTTTCAATCTTACCTTTAAGCATCCCTGTTACTAGCACTTTCTCTAATACCTAAAAAGATCATCTCTACTTGACTCCAAGTAGACTTTTCTCTATCTGTTAAACCTAGCACTTGCTCCTACAGTACTTATTACCTTGATACGGCACTCTTATAGATAGCACCCCAAAAGGCAAAACCCCATTTCTCGGTCACCCACATCCCCGGAATCTCTTTTAAAGTTTTTTGTCTAGTCCTTCTAGCATGTCGAGGGATCAGTTGCTAGTGTCCTCTCCTGCTCAGCTGGTGAACCTGGGAATATTGAGGCAATGTTACAATTGCCTCATGTACACAGACAACCCTCTCCTCCTCCCACAAAACACAAATACATGCGAGAGATGCAACTATACGGCCAAACTGGAGGCTGAGCTCTCTCAACATAGGACTGGCAAGACCAGTCAGGAGGAGAAGGTTACCACACACACTATAGACCCAGTCTCACATAGTACCATCACAACCTCAAATCATACACATAAACACACAAAGACATACTCGGCGGCTCTGATCAAAAATCTACCAAAACAGCAGAGGCCACCAAAGCAGACACCCAAACAACCACCACCTCAGAACACAACACCTGCAACACATAGACCTCACAGTCAGAGTGTCAAACAGTCACAGCCCTTAAGGCCAACCACAATGCCAGACACACTAGTCATTGGTGACTCCATAGTCAGACACACTGACGTCCCGCTCACCAGACTGAGTAAGGAGAAGGTCACAGTAAGCTGCCTGTCGGGTGCTAGAATCCGCCACATAACGCAAGCACTCAGGTCTCTCAACAGCAGGTACAAATACGACTCAGTCATTGTCCACGCTGGTGTAAACGACCTGAGACGTACCTCCTTGGACTACATGAAAAGAGACATTGAGGAGCTCTCTGATTATGTAGCCCAGGCAGGTATGACCCTGACCTTGAGCAGTATCCTACCTTCACCAAGAATGATGCCACAATACAGAGATAAGATGATCAGCTTTAACAATTGGCTTAAACTGTGGTGTCATTCAAAGGGGATCCAATGTCTGTCTGCCTGGGATGACATGCTGGACAAGCCACGCTGCTTCGCAAGGGACGGCTTGCACCTGTCACCCTGGGATTCCGGATATTGGCAAAGGCTCTTGCCACCCCCATAGTGCCTTTTTAGGCAAGGCTCAAATTCTAAACCTACCACCCTAGAACACAAAAAGGAAAAAACTAAGGGTAATGCTGCTCAATGCCAGAAGTCTAAATCTCAAAATGCATGCACTCGAGGCCCTTCTCAGTATGGAGAACATCGATGTCTGTGCAGTGACAGAAACCTGGTTCAAGGCTCCTGAGAGCACCCCAGCACTATCAGGTTTTACCTCTTATCATGCGTTCCGCCCCAAAATCCGGACAATACCAAGAAAGGAGGGGGTATCCATATTCATCAAAGACACCCACACCTCAAGACTGGTGGCAACGCACGATGCATCGGAGACCATCCAGGTGCAATTAACCATAGGCAAGACTGCTCTGCAAATTGTAGCATGTTACAGGCCACCCTCACAAACTCAGGAACCTCACATGGCCTTCCTGAAAACACTAGAGGGGATAAATGTATCACCAAACACCATCATACTAGGTGACTTCAATTACCCTAATATAGACTGGGAACACTACTCAAGCCCAAACACCCTAGCCCAAAAGTTCCTGGAATTCATAAACTCAAATGCCATGGAACAACTAGTCACCATCCCCACAAGAGGAGAAAATATACTTGATCTCATCATCACGAACATGGGAGCACAATGTTCAACACCGAAGTATACCCCTCACTGGTGAGATCAGATCACAAACTAATCTCGCTGGAGGTCCTCATCCCACCCCACCTGAAATAAAAAAGACCACAGTAAAGAACTTCTCGAAAGCCGACTTCACACTTCTAAAGACTAGTGTGGTCTCCTTTAAGGCCCCGAGCCGGCGGTAAACAGTACTCAAGCCGCTGAATCACTTACAAATGCCTTCTACCAGCACCTGCAGGACTGCATGGATAAGGCAATCCCAAGCAAAACAAAGACTCTTTGTACCAAAGGCAAGCGTCCAGTCTGGTGGACCCCAGCCATAAACAAACTCTACAACAAAAGGAGGAAGCTACTACAAGATAGAGCAAAATCCTTAAAAGGTAAGACACCCTTGATCACTATAAGTAAAAACTAAGAGCTCTCATAAAATCATCCAAAGCAAATTTTGAGAGAAAAATAGCTAAAGACTCAAAAGACAATCATAAGGCCTTCTTTAGCTATGTTAGAAACCTGGGAGGAACCTCCCAGATATGCTCAGAACTAGTTCAAAATGATGTGAAGATTACTGATCCTACAGACATTGCCAACATACTGGCTGACAGGTTCAGTGCAAACTTCTCCCCTCCCCCAAAAGGAGAGATATCTATACCAAGCGATTGCAGCCCCCAAACATCTCCAACGCCCAAGTGAGAACTGCTCTCTCCAAAGCAAAAACACAGCATCCATGGGACCTGATGGTGTCCCCGGCTGTGTGCTCCACGAACTCAACGAGGAATTAAACCCACAGCTAGGACAGCTGTTTAATCATAGTCTTACCTCTGGATACGCACTCCAGGGAGTGGCGCACTGCAACTGTGGTCCCACTTCACAAAGGCGGTGCCTCCACCGACCCTGGAAATTACCGCCCATTAGCTTGACAAGCCTTATCTGCAAAGCCATGGAGAGGATCATAATGGACCTCATAAATAAAGACATAGGGAATTTGCAGACTTTGGATCCATCCCAGTTTGGCTTTGTCAAAGGCAGATCATGCCTTCTAAACTTGGTTGACTTTTTGAAACAGTCACCAAAGCCATTGATGAGGGAAAGGCAGTCCATACAGCCTACCTCGATCTGGCGAAGGCCTTGATACAATACCCCACTCGGGTATCATTGAAAAACTCATCAGCTTAAATGTTAACCCATACATCACAAGATGGGTTGCAAACTGGCTGAGTGACAGAACCCACAGGGTCAGAGTTGCTGGCGCCATATCAGACTCAAAGCCTGTCACAAGTGGTGTACCACAGGGCTCAGTCCTGGGCCCACTCTTGTTTGGCATCTACTTTACCGAAGTACAAGCAAACACAGGAGGGTTATGGCTGACAAAGTTTGCAGATGACTGCAAACTGGGCCATAGTAGAAAACACATCTGACACAGATATCCTTCAGAAGGGTCTCACAGAAACGGATAACTGGTGCCAGAGCCACGGCCTAAAGTTAAATGCCAAAAAATGCATAGTCATACCCTTCGGGAAAAACAAGGTTACCCCTAGCTACCAAATAGGTGGCAATCCACTGAGCATAGAAGAAGTTATCAGGGACCTGGGGACCCAGGTTGATAGTAGTCTGTCATTCGACACCCATGTAGCTAAAGTAGTTAGGAAGACCTTCTACATTGCCCACCTTATCATGAAGGGATTCTCATCTAGATCAAGGGAGGTCATAGTCTCCCTATACTCATCACTCATCAGACCAATGATTGAGTACAATGCCCCATTCGGAATGTATCTGACCCGACACTTGCAGCAGCTGGAGAGGCCACAAAAGTTCCTCACCAAAAGGATAAAGGGTCTCAAACATCTGTCCTATGCTGCCCGACTGAAAGAACTCCAGCTCTATTCAGTCGCACGCTTGCTCAGAGGTGACCTTTGCCTAACATACAAGGCCATGTCAAACCCAGATTTGATGAATATGCTTCACCTCAAAAATCTAGATCCGTCAGAGCCACAAGGGCGGGAGACTTAAACCTCGACACGGCTATTAATAGGATGCGCTGGAGGGATAGATTCATCACCCAAAGTCTCCCTATGCTGTGGAATAAAATCCCGGTATATGTGAGGCAGAGCACCTCGCTGGCCTTGTTCAAGAGAAATCTTGACCAATGGATGGGAGATCGCAGATATACCCCAGGGATTACCTCAGTGTCACTGCTCAACAGAGGCACAGCAAAATAATGGGTATAGTTCCCCATACTAAAGGGGTGGCGTAAGCCACAAAACTATGGGCTAGGCTTGTAAATGCCCTCGGGCAGATAGCCTAGTATGAACCTATGAACCTATGAACCTATGAACCAAAGGTGTTTCTGGACTTAATTAAATGTAAAAAGACTGCAGGATGTTCAATGAAGCCAGAGTGGGTCAGGTAAATGCTGACTGAGTGTCTTGATTGCTAAACAAGGAGATTGTAAGGTATAGTGGCAGATTAAGGTACTTTAGTTTTTTTTTCTGTTTCTTTTTCTTTCTTTCTGTCTCTTTATTCTGGTCCTTTTTCTTTCTATTTAATTATTCTTTATTTCTTATATTCCTTCCTTTTAGAGAGAGTTTATAATCTGCAACCAGACATTGATGTAAGCACCCTTAGATTAATAGGGGTAAAAAGTGTGATGACAACAATAAAGAACACAAAATAATATGTTTCTAGATGTGTAAATTACTGCATCTTTCTCTCTTCTTTTCTTTTTTGTGTGTACTCTCTTTCTGATTTTTTAAACTCTTTATTTTTCTCTTTTTTATTGATTGTTATATCAAGTGAATGTACAACTATAGTTTTATTTTAACTGCATTGATTTTTTAAATGTCAGCATATAACTTTGTAAGATTGCTCTGGAGGAATACAGTAGACTATAATAGTCAGATCAGTTAAACAAAAATGTATAACAACTGTGTTTTTATTATGTTAACTAATAGTCTAAATGGTATAGAGCAAGGAAGTATAATACTAGTATGCTAATGTTGAACATAAATGCTGATAGAAGTGAACTATTTGGAATTTCAAACACAATTAGTTTATATGTATACTGGGGAAAATATGTTCAGAGCTGTAGTTTCTTGTAAGCAGTGTTTAGTAGGGAATGTCGGGGTTAGGCTTTGTAGATGTAGACGTAGTTGGTGTAGGTTTTTTGCATGACATAGTATTGTTAATTAGTAGATTTAGTAGATTAGTTACTTGGAGGGTTCCAAGTAATGTGAAAAGCCTATGTTCATCCTGGTCCGGAGGAAAAGTGGATAGGCACTGGGTAGGGATGGGATGGCAGCTTTGCTTCCAAATAATTTACGATATGCCAACACTTGTTCATCTAAGATGGTCAAAAAAAAAAAACTAGATATCGATGTACATGTTTAAGTAGCTTTGAATGTGGATAATAGAATCTTGGAATGTCAAAGGACTCCAGAACATGAAAAAAAGGAAGCTGTTTTTGCATCTATTTTTAAATCAATAGCAGGTTTTATCTTATTACAAGAAAAGCATTTAACTAATGACCAGTGGGAGACAATGAAGGATAAGAAATGGATTAGGAAGATTGTAGCGGTGGAAGGGACATCGAACAGTGCAGGGGTTGCAATCATAATTAAGAATCACTTTCAAGGAGAAATTTTGGATACTAAAACAGATCAAGAAGGCAGATGGTGTTTGGTGGTGCTTAAATCCAACTGTTATGATAAACCTGTAGTGCTTATGTGTGTATATGTCCCTAATGTGAACCAACATCATTTTGTGACGTCAATTTATCCCATCTTACAGTCATATAATAATTGCGATATAGTGATGGGGGGGTGACTGGAACTCATACCAAGATCCTAAATTTGATAAGGTAGGGGCTTCTACAGGTTTTAATAAGCAGGCAATGGTAGCGTTGAAAGAACTGAAAACTGATTTCAAATTGTATGATCCTTTTAAACACACACACTTACAAGCAAAGGCAGAGAACTTTACTTTTTACTCTAGCTGCCATAAAATGTGGTCGAGAATTGACTTTTTTTTAATTTCAGAAGTATTGATTTCAGTTGACCCCAGGATTTCTAATCAGGCTAGGCAACTCTCAGACCATTCTAAGATAACCTTAACTCTAAACACTAATAATATGAATACTAAAATACATCATGGATATAATTGGACCTTAAACCCATACTTATTGACCAAAGAGGATATATTAAAAGAAGTTAAGGAGATACTTAAACAGTTATTATACAATATTCCCCGAAATAGTCACCCAATAGATATAGAATGGGCTACAACTAAAACGTTGGTAAGAGGATTATTTATTCAGAAAGCTACATATTATAAAAAATTACAAAATAAGGAACAAATGGATCTGGAAACCAAAATACAACTATTGGACCAAGAGTTGATGAAGAACTATAATAAACAGACAGAAACTGAGCTATTAAGATGTCAGAAAGAGTTGTTTCTACTACATAATAGGAAATTGACACTGTATGAACAAAGAAGTTTAGTAAAATATGCAAATCACATTCAAACTCCCTCGAAAGCTTTAGCCCATATTATTAATCAGACGAAATCAGCAGGATTAATTACTGAAATAAATCATAACAATACTATATATACTGACAAGGCAGATATCATGAAGACTTTCGAACTAATCTTTAATCAGATTTATGGCGAACAGCAAACACATTTGCAAGATAAAGATAGAAAAGATTTCCTTCAGAAAATCATTTTCCCTACTATTGACAAGGACTATCATAGAGGGTTAACTAAACCGATTACAGTTGAGGAGGTTTTAGAATCAATTAAGAAGCTGAAGCCCCATAAAGCCCCAGGGCCTGATGGTCTGATCTCGGAATTTTATATAACCTTTAGTGAGATTCTGAGTAGTGTACTTTCACAGACTTTTAATTATATTATTCTGAATGGGAGTAAGGATCCTCATTTCAATGCCTCAAGGACAATCTTGATATTGAAGGAGAATAGTGATTCCAAAAATCCAGATAACTACAGGCCCATTTCACTTCTGAATATTGACATGAAAATCATGACATCCATTCTGGCTAGTAGACTGAAAAAAGTAATAAATTTAATAATATCGGAAGAACAGGCGGGGTTTATAGATGGGAGACAGACCACGGACAATACATTAACACTTCATACACTAATTTCTTATGCGAAATATAAAAATATGAACATATATGCCCTAATAGTCGATGCTCAGAAAGCATTCAATAGAGTTAATCTGGTTTATCTATTTGATATATTACCATGTTTTAATATACCTCAGGAGTTTATTTCAACATTAAGGAAATTATACAATAATGCATATACAAATTTATCTATAAATCACGAATGCTCTAAAAGGATACAAATCAAAAATGGTACTCGCCAGGGATGCCCACTATCTCCCATTTTATTTAATCTGTATTTGGAGCCCTTATTTCTACACATTAAGCAAAATGTCTTTTATAACTCTCCAGTCTTTTTGGGACAAAGATTAGGATGGCTGCCTTTGCAGATGATTTAAATATATACTGTACCACACCGGTTTCTGATACTGAAAAAATACTAACAGCAATACAAAACTTTGAGAGAATTTCTAATTATAAGCTAAATTTCAAAAAAACCAAAATATTCCCTTTAAAGACACCCACACCTTTTTCAATGCTACCATTGATAGGACAAGTAATGACGGAAGAAAAGATAAAATATCTGGGGATTACATTCTCAACGGAAAACAGAGATTTCTTTATGAATAATATTAAATTAACTGGAGATCAAATAACATTGGATCTAAAAAGATGGAGCAAATTGAAGTTACCAATGATGGCAAGAGCAGCGATTATAAAAATGAATGTTCTTCCCAGAATGCTATATATTTTTAGAGCTGCACAACTCAATATCACAAAATCATTTTTTAAACAGTTTCAGATAGGATTGGGGAGATTTCTTTGGGAACCTAGGAAGACGAGAATATCATATGAGAAATTGATGGCTCCAAAAAATAGGGGGGGTTGGATCTACCGGATTTTGAAATGTACTATTTAGTGATTCACGCTAATAGGATTTTAAGGGTGGCTTACTTGGACAGTAATATTAGAAAATGGATACCCAAATGGGTGCTTCTAACTTGTAAACACATAAGCGGAGTGGGAATTAACGTTAAAGCGGTACCATTTTTAAATAATCGAACACTGAGCAAATATGATCTAATGGAGCACATTAAGAAGTATGTAACGGGAATTCAAACTCTGTTTGCCTCTCTAAACTTACTAAACTATATGATGGTTTTTCAACCATTTCATGGGAATCCAAACATGACTATTGGTACTCAACTGATAGATTTAAAGAAACTTCCCCTTATTAAGGATTTAACTGTGCTTGATTTATACCCCTTCCTAGGAGTAGCAGCACATGATATCTTAAAAGAGATGAATCTTCCCATTTCTTATTTAATTATAATGAGGCAGCTAAAAGATTTGGCTATAAATTATTTTAGTAACTCTGAAATTAAAGAAGAGGACCTAGTTGTTTCTCGTAATCTGTGGGAAGCCCTCTTACAAGACAGAAAATACATAACCTCCGCTTATAAAGTGATAAAAGAGAGGAAATACAATAATTATACTCTTTTATCGAAATATTGGAAAGAGAAATTGGTATCGATAGATGACAGTAAGATATTGGAGGCGTTTAGCTTAATGTTGAAGTCAGTATCCCTTCAAAAACTGGTCTTTACTCAACTGATGATATTTATTAACACTTATTATACTCGTCTCACTCTTCATAAATTTGATTCGAAGAACTCACCCGAATGTCCACAGTGTTTAGATCAGACAGCGGATCTGCTACACATGTTCTGGAGTTGCAAGTGCATCTATAAATTGTGGAACTCATTAAAATTGCAGTTACAAAAAATGGGTTACCAAAACTCAACACTCTCCTGGGAATTTATGATTCTCCACATTCCCCCGGAGAATTTAGATAAATCAAAGAGGATCGTAATTATGAATATCTGTTTACTAATGAAATTATACATAGCCACAAATTGGTTGAACCCAGCCCAGACATCGTGGGATAATTTCAGATTGTTAGCGATGAGGCACATTTTAGCGCATAAGTTATTAATTAGTAACAACAAGAAAAGTATAAACAGTACAAAAATATGGGAGCAAATTTTCAACATTGTGTTGGCCTAGAGGTTCCTATCCACTTTCTCTCAGGATAGATAGTAGGAGAACAAAATCAATCTTAGATTAGATAGAGGACGTAGAAATATTACAGATTGTTGGCTTTGGTTTGTTACAAATTTTCTCTTTTGTGTTTTTTTTTTTTCCTTTCTTTTTCCCTGATTAGTGCTAGATCTATTGTTAAGACATGATGTTGATACATGTTGTGAAGTTAACCATTGGAAGCAACTTTGTATATAATGTAAATAGTGAGTGATTTGTATTATGATTTTGAAAAACAATAAAAATGATTATCGAAAAAAAAAAAAGAAATGAATCATATTAATTCATTAAAAGATCTTTTTATAAATAAAATCAGCATATTTTAACCATCCTATGACCTTCCTAGTTGAAGTTGTTAGTAAGCCATTAGTATGGGTTCCACATTTTGCCCATTTGTTCCACATTATGAAAGCCAGTGTTCCTCATTATGGAGATGGAAGGTTGAGAGCTATGGTTCTGTGTTAGTGATATATGCTTGGACTTCTTATTTCTTGTGTGTGTCTGTTAACATTAGTACTACAGGGAAATGAATCTTTCTTTTGCATTATGACTGGTGTTAAATATGTGGGCAAGACTGAAGATTGATCTGTTTGCCCTTCATGTCAGGCAACAGATTCTGAAGTATTTGTGGGTACACTAGTTCCTAGGCTTATACTAGGCTAGCAACCATCAGTGTCTTTATAATCTTAGCTGTGCAACCACACCCAGTTTTGTCCTAGATTTCTTTGAATGCCTGTATGGTGAGGTATGTTAGGAAAGAGGTAGCTGAGGGTTATGGGAAGAGGGAGTATGTTAGTTGGGGATTAATTTACTTACTGTCAACCCCTGTTCATCAGAGACATGAGGACCAGAGCAGGGTGAATTTATGATTTCCCATCCATTAATGAAGGTTTCTTTTGAATAGGATCAGGGATGAACTGTGCTTCATGTAGATGGGCAGCTTATTCCATTTGGTAAGGATCCTTTGAGGCATGTATCAATCCCTCCAGCAGGTTCTGTTTTTGTCGTAAAGTTTAGTCCCTTGGCTCATTTCTGGTGCTGATTGTCTTGCAGATGTGGAAGAGATCAGCAAAGCTGGATCTGAGGATGCCTTATATGCTAGGCATAGTTCGCCTCTGAGTAACCTGTAGGAGACTGACTACAGAGGTAGAACCTTAAGGCAATCTCTGTAGGCCAGAGTATTCATACCCTGAATTCTCTTGGTGAAGAACCTTTGAAGGCATTCCAACTTTTGCAAGTGCCTGGTTATGTACTTGACAAAGACGGCATTGTACCAATGATAGTAGTACTATTACTTCCTTGGACCTGGATGCCATACACTTGCTTATGAGTTGGGTGGCATAGAATCATTTTCTTACTATTTTGGCTATGATAGTTGGTCAAATGATAGATTACTGTCTACAGATGTACCCAAATCCTTAACTATCTGGTCAATTCTTAGGGGTGTTTTATCAATAAAGTAATTTGTTTGAGGGATGATTTTCCCAAATAGCACTATAATGCATTTCTTTGCATTGAGTTTTAATCCGTGGCTTTCACACCAGTCATTTGTTTGTGTTAGTCCCTCTTGTAGGATGTTAGTTTTGTGGGGAGAATCTATGATAGCTCCCAATTAACAGTCATCTGTGAACTTAGTGAGTCAGAGGCTTTGAGCATTAGGCTTGACTTCTGAGATGTAGATGCCAAGCAAGAGTAGGCCCAACATGGAGCCCTTGGGTACTGTGCTGGTGACTTGTCTCTTGGTGGAGATGGGCTCACCGATTTTGACCTCTTGAATCTTATCTGTAAGCCAGCTGGCAATCCATTGAGTTATGTAGGGATTTATGCCTAGTTTAGAGAACTTCTCAACAGTACCTGAGATGGGTGTTCATAGGTGTGTACTAGGCTAATGGCCCTGGAGCTTATATAAGACTAGCTCAAGAAGATTCCCTGGCATCATTCCACCCAAAGTTAGTTCCCAGTGCCCCTGTCAAGCAAGGCCACTGAAGTGATCCCCGGGGTGAACTTCCTATTGACAATCCACTCATCAAGATTTCTCTTAGAGGGCCAATGAAGTGCTCTGCTTGATGTGAATGGAAAGTTTGTTCCAGAGTATGGGAAGTCTCTGGGCTAGGAACCTGTCCCTCAAGCATGTTCTGTTTATTGTGGTGATGAGGTTTAGGTCCTTAGAGCATGTGGCACGGAGGGATTGGGATTTCTTTAGGTGTAGTATATCTAGCAGCTCTGGGTCAGACATGGCTTTGTAGCTCAAGCAGAGATCGCCTCTAAGTAGGCGATAAGAGACAGAGTGTAGCTGGAGTTTTTTGAGTCTGTCCATATAGGGCATGTGTCTAAGGCCTACGATCCTCTTAGTGAGGTGTATTTGTGGCTTTCCAGTTGTAGGTGTCTAGTGAGGTACATACCAAATGGGGCGTTGTATTCTATAATAGGTCTAATGAAGGACGAGTAGAGAGGGATTGTGACCTCTTTCTTTCTGGATGAGAAACCTTTTGTAATGAGCTGTGCCACATGCAAGGACTTTCTGACTGCAGTGGCAATGTGGTTATCAAAGAAGAGGTTGCTGTCAACCTGTGTCCCCAGGTCTCTTATCACACCTTTGGTGTTTAGTGGACTATCACCTATGTGGTAATTCATGGGCACTGAATTTTTCCCAGATAGAATGACAATGCACTTTTTGGCATTGAGCTTAAGGCCATGGTTCTGGCACCAGTCACTGGTGTCAGTGAGACCTTTTTGTAGAATGTCTACATCAGTTGGAGAATCAATAATGGTTCCCAGTTTGCAATCATCTACAAACTTGGTCAACCAGAGACCCTTTATGTTGGCTTGAACTTCAAAGACCTGGCCTTTGTAAAGGACCTACTAACCTCCTTAGGGTACACAATCAATAAAAAGAAATCCAAACACGTACCCACTAAAAGGATAATCTTCCTGGGAGCAAGTTTGGACACAGCATCCCAGATGGTATGCCTAACAACAGAGAAACAAAGTTTCCTATCAGCTTACTTCTCTCAACTGGTCACCAGGCCCCAGCTTTCTGCAAGGGAAATCCTGCAAGCCCTGGGGTTCATGGCATCTTGCATACCCCCTATGCCATATGCCAGACTGCATATGAGCAAACTTCAGTGGTACCTAAAGAGCCTTTGGTGTCAACATTCTCAAGATCTGGAAACTCTTTTACCTATTATTCCTTGCCTGAGGAAGAAATTTCTTTGGTGGGCTACAGCCTGCTCCCACAACGAGGGACTGCCCTTCTCCCCACACCCCGCCACCAAAACCCTCACCACAGATGCATCAGATTATGCTTGGGGTGCACACCTGGACGGCAGGTGCATACAGAGCCAATGGAACCCCCAGAAGCTCCCACTGCACATAATTCTAAAAGAGATGAGGGCTGTGCAGCAGGCCTTGATGGCTTTCAAACCCCTTCTCTCTCCAGGGGTTCTCCTGATCAAAACAGACAACACCACAGTGATTTGGTGCATCAACAAGCAGGAAGGGGCTCACTCCTACCCACTGTGCAGGCTGGCCATGACCCTTTGGTTTACAGCCTCTTCCATGCAACTACACCTGTTAGCACAATACCGGCCAGACTGTCTCAGCTCCCTGACAGACCAGTTAAGCAGAAAGCTTTTGGACCCCCATGAGTGGCAGCTCAACAGAAACACCTTCTTATTAATAACTCAGAAATGGGGAACCCCGGAGGTCGACCTCTTTGTCTCCCACACTAACCATCAGCTTAGCAAATTCTGCACCAGAGAGCATCACTGCCTGGCATGGAAAGTGGATGCCCTGTTCTTCCCCTGTGTAAACCTCTCAGTCTATGCCTTTCCTCCCCTACCTCTCATTCCCAAGGTACTGATCAAAATAAGGGAGGAAAAAACAAGGACCATTCTCATAGCTCCAGACTGGCCCAGACAGCACTGGTACCCCTTGCTGCGCAGCCTGTCCTCACTGCCCCCATGGAATCTTCTTCAGATTCCCAACCTCCTAACCCAGAGGGACGGGGAATTCATGTACCCCCAATTGCAGACACTCAATTTGGCAGCTTGGCTTATACCATGACCCCTGACCAATCTGCCACCATCAGTAAACAAGTTCTGGATGTTATACGAGAGGCCAGATGCCCTATCACCAGAAAGTCTTATGCAGATAAATGGCAAAGATTCTGCACCAGGATCCAGGCTAAAGGGGCCAATACGGCACAGCCCTCCATCTTTCTCATCCTGAATTACTTAGCTGACCTACTAGACAGTAGTATCTTTCTCTTCTCTTTTATAAAAATTCATGCCTCTGCTATTTCAGCTGAGCAGCATCTTTTTTCACACCCTCTCATCAAACAGTTCCTTAGAGGGGCTAACAACTTGATGCCCCCAGAAGGGCACCAACACCAGCTTGGGACCTTAACTTTGTCTTGGAAAAGCTCACCCTGCCTCCTTTCGAACCAGCTTCTTCTGCAGAGCTAAAATTTATCTCCTGGAAGACAACCTTCCTCCTGACCATCACTTCAGCCAGAAGAGTTTCTGAGCTGCAAGTACTCATGGCAGTGGAACCCTTCATCATCTTCCATGCAGACAGGGTATCCCTCAGAATTAATCCATCCTTCATGCCCAAGGTGGTGTCCGGTGTGGCTCTCAACCAATCCATCCATTTGCCCACCTTTTTTCCTAACCCTCAAGACAAGAGAGAAATGATTCTGCACTCTCTAGATGTGCACATGCAGCTCAGATACTATCTGGACAGGACTAAACCCTTAAGAAAATCTGATCCGCTGCTGGTTAGCTTTACTTTAGGGGCAGAGGGCAAAGCCATCTCCAAGCAAACCATTTCTAAATGGATAGCACACTGCATCCATTTCTGCTACAAACAGCATGGTAAGCCTCCCCTAAGGGGGTCAGGACACACTCCACCAGAGCAGCATCCATCTTTCCTCAGAGGAGTCCCCACCAGGGACATCCTAAAGGCTGCCACCTGGACATCTGTTCACACCTGTACCAAACATTACCACCTGCCTGTCTTCTCCAAATCCAGGGCAGGTTTTGCCTCTGCAGTCTTGCAGGGCATGCTAGCCAACCCCTAGCTTCCTTGACTGTCTCCACCCATTTCCTCAGCTTTGGGAATCTACCCAAATGTGATGACTGCAACAGTGAAACACGAAGAACATAGTACAGTTATGTACACTTACCATAAATGTAGATGTACGAGTGTCTTCACTGTTGCAGTCCTGGTTTCCCTCCCTCCATCACCCTTTTTATTTTTGTTATCTTTCTTCCTTGTTGTTCTCGTTTCCTTACAATGGACATATTGGTATTTATTTTCCACTGGTGGGGTTCTGCCACCAGACCCTGGCCTCCTATTCTGGGGGCTCCTGACTGGTTAGGGCAAGAAAAACTGATGTAATCATGTCGGCTGCCTTCCTTTATACCACTGATGACCTGACGTCAGTCCTCAAGCGACAGCAGTCGATGCAGAAATACTAAGTTTCTGGTATTCAGGCCGGCCGAGGGCTACCCTGGCAGGGATAACCCAAATGTGATGACTGCAACAGTGAAGACACTCGAGCATCTACATTCATGGTAAGTGAACACAACTGTACTTTCCATGCACTTGTGTATGTGCTCATACAGTGCATTGGTGTATGATTCAGTCATGCACATATTTTCCATTTGCATGGGTGTCATGAAGTTAGCCACCTCTGTTTTTAGAAGTCCAAAATAGGCTTTGGAGAAGTGTTTTTTTTACAGTGGTTTCCTTTAGGGGGGGTGAGAGTGAGATGTGGATATCCATGGTGATTAGCTTGTGGTCAGATCTGCCCCAGGGAGGAGTTGATTACTGGTGTAAAGCATCGGTCGCCCATGTTAGTAATGACCAGGTCAGGGATGTTTCTACTCCTGGTGGGGGTAAGAATGAGTTGGTCCAGGGCGTTGGAATTAATGTAATTCCAGAAAACTTTGAGCAAGTGTGTTGGTACATGAGTAATTTTCCCTGTTAATGGAGGAGTAGGTAAAGTCTGCCAGTATAAGGGTATTGGGTTGTACCCTAATATTTTGTGTTGTATCAAATGTCTTGGCCAGGTCAGGTGGGTGGTATGCACCCTTTTCCCTTCATCCAAGGCCATGGTGACCCTCACAAAAAAGTCTACCAGATTAAGCAGGCAAGGCCTTCCATTAACAAAGCCAATCTAGGATGGATCCAGTGTCTGTAGTCTACCAATGTCTATGGTGATCATTTCCATGATGATTTATTCCATAGCGTTGCATATTAGACTTGTCAGACTGATGGGTCTGTAGTTCCTGGGGACAGTGGTAAGACCTGTTAAATTAGCAGTTTGCCAAAAAATAAGATGTTTTTTTTGCCAGACTGTTAACTTGACAGGTTAGTAGTTAAATATTATTTCACAAGCATTTACTCACACTAATGCGTCTTAATTAAGATGGCCCCCAGATTGACATACATGCCTCTTCTACCATATTAATGATAATGCCTTAAAAGTGTCATGGCTAATTTACACTTCTTTGATCACAATTTTTTTTAAATTATAATTTACTAAAAATAGTGGCTTGAAATAAATTGTTATTTTTACATAAAAGAATGTTTGCATGTACAAGGATGCATGTAAGCACTTTTTTATGTAGAAATAAAACTGTCTAGCAGCTTTAAATGTGATCTTTAAATATGACAGCTCTGAAGTATAAGTCGTGAATATTGCTGGTATCTTTCTGTAGCTTTCATTTTGTACCACAAAGCTGCAGTAATTTTTCAGTTGACTGTTGCCACAGTAACATTATCTTATTACTAGTCAGAATATTTTGTTAGTAATGAATTAAGTGTAAATCTTTTATGCATACTGTATATATTATGTTAAGAAGGTTTATAAAGAAGGTTAAGGTAGACAGTTTTTTATTTATTTTTTTAATTCTTGTCTGGATATTTGCTTCAGTGTTCTGTGCGGTTTGGAAAGCCATGCAGTTCTGAAACTGCATATGTCCAACTGTGCATATCATGGAACAACATATTCCTTATATCTTAGCCGTGAGTGGCATGCAGAATGAGTGTTTCATGGGCAAGAGGGGAAAAAGGAGGAGGAAAAAAGACTAAACAACTCAAAAATATACTTGTTCCATACTCCCCATAGATACGTATTCTCTTGCAACAGGAATTTTCATTTTGTATTTCTTGGAGGAAAATGGAACAGTCTTGAAAGAAAAGGACATTAAACTGGGGCGAAAAGTTACTAAATTGGAAAGGTGCATATCTTACAGCAGGACAGAAAAAGCAGAGGTGAAATGATTGTTTGAAAAGCTGGATAATGAGACAGCAGTGAGTGTAGGGCGAGAAATGAAAACTGAACACAGTGGAATGAACCATATGGCAAAACAAGAATTCATTGTCAGCTAAGACAAATGGTTCAGTAGTTTATGTTCCAGCAGGCTTCTTTAAGTAAAGTGATTAATTTCAGTGATCATTCTGAAGAGAGAGGTTCCTGTCTTACAGAGCCTTTTCAGTGAGGTTGATTTTTTTTTCATGTTTTATAAGGTGGTGAGTGGAAGGGGAAGTAATTAAAAAGAACACATTTTCTTAAAAGTTTAGAAATATGTCCTTATTTTGTAAGTCTTCATTATCCAACTAGGACTACTTATTGCAGTAAAATACATTTATTTAGTTTGTATCAAAACTTTATTTAGAGATTTGGTTTGTGTATTTCATTTGTCAGCTTTTAAACCCACCGGATTGCCAGAAATTTTCCTGACTGATGCTATGGTTACTGGCAACAAGCTGGCACAAAGAAGTTAGTGCGTGTGTGTGTGTGTGTGTGTGTGTGTGTGTGTGTGTGTGTGTGTGTGTGTGTGTGTGTGTGTGTTCACCATTTGTCTGCTGTGGTTGCATACAGGCATTCGGGCCTTCTCCCAAAAATATGCTGCCTCCAAATGTAGCTTTTACCCTTTTGGCTGAGATCATGACTTTAAAGGGTCTACAAGAATTATTTCACTTTTCTGATTAGCAAATGATTGATTAAATAAAGGTCTGGCACATTTTACCTTTTTGTTTTATAGCCAAGTCATGTGGAGCACAGAGAACTTCAAGTTGTTTATTCCAGATAACTCTAGGCCTTTGCCTATAATGGTAGCCAAACATGATGTTTTTTAACTTTGTAGTTCCTTGTATACTATTTGCCTGTATTAGTAGTCAGACATGATCTAATTTAATCTTATAGTTGCTTATATACTGTTTGCTTGTATTGATAGCCAGACATGGCCTATTTTAATTTTGTAGTTCTTTACACAGTAGCACAACGCATACTGATTTAAGTGGAACTGTAGCTTTTTTGACACATTTGAGAGAGAGCCTCGAGACGGCTGCCTTATTAATTATAAAAGTCATAGTGCACACAGTATGGTGTATGGCTGTATGAAAATAAAGTACATTTTATACGGTGCATATGATATATCATAAACGAGTACTGAATGCAACCTCTGAAATGTGTCACTTTATGAATAATAAGTGCCTCGTGTGTTGGATACTGTCTCCTTACTTAAAAGAAAAATAATTGCTACTTCAATAAATGCATTCAAAAGGAGAGGTATGTGGGTGTTGATGCTACTGACACAGCGAAGCTGCAGTGTGTAATGCTGCTTAGTATGGGTTTAAGCATGCCACAATGCACTGCCAGGCAAGTGTGTTTGTGTGTGGTGTTTGAGTGTGTATGTATATATATATATATATATATATATATATATATATATGTATATATATATATATATATATATATATATGTGTGTGTATGTATATATATATATATATATATATATATATATATATATATATATATATATATATATTATATATGAGTCTTTAATGTATGAGCGAACTGATGTACAATTGAATGTAAAACACTGAAAAATTAAGTTTGATCATACACAATAGTAAACACAGACCACAAACAAAATTGATAACAATAATATCGAGAGAGGAAAACTATTTCCTCTCATGATAATAAATCTAAACCCCCCCCCCATAATACTACCCTCAAATTTTTCTGAATAAGGGCACTGTTGTGAGAAGGCTTTAATGAATTTAAGGTGTAGGCTTAGGGTTGGGAGAAGGGTCATGGTTAGGGTTACTAAGGTGGTACAGGGTGATAAACCTAACCCTGATGTTGCCCCTTCCGCAACCCTAACCCTACACCTTAATATCATTAAAACCTTCCCGTAACACTGCCACTACAGAAGACACACAAACACTCACAAACATTCACAAACACACAGAAACAACACTATCTATCCCCTAACCTAACCCTTTTGCATAAAATACACAAACTCACACACAACACCGATCGTACACTCATCCCCAAATCAAACCCTGCCTCACATACAGACACAAACTCTCTCAACCCCCCCCCCCAACCCCAATAACCTGTATCAACATATCCATCTGTATCATCAACATGTCCACTGTTCGGCCATCTGTACAGTCAACCTGCAGAGTGGTGCTAGCAGCAGAGAAATGAAAAGAGTGACTGCTTCCAAGATTTAAGTATAATTTTTCTGTTACTACCTGTGCGACCGTCCTTCCTCGCCGAAAAGTGAGTTTAAACTGCTGATTTACTTGCTCTAAGCCTGTTTTCTGTGTTGTTACAAAACCTGCACTTTTTTAAAGTTTGTTTGTTTGCATTTAACTCTTGAGGCTGCCCACTCAAGTGCGCTAGCCTGTGTATTGAATTTGCTGTACTTCTCCTGCTGTTTTTGTGAAAAAAAGAAAAAAAAATATCCTTGTTTCCTGCCTTTCCTAACCTAGAATAGCCCCTTATTACAGGCTTTGCTGTATTCTGGACTTTTGAATAGTTCCTGTGTTGCACATTTCCTTACTTGGATAGAAGGAAGTTTCTTTGCTCACCAGTGGGAGTGGGGAGCCTTGAGCAGCCTATCTGCCCTTGAAGGAGTGACCTCAGCACAAGAATCTTGTAGTTAATTGGCCATTTTGGGCCATTTCTAGCTCTTTAAAGTTCCCTGCATAAAAACCCGCTTTAGCGCGGCTTTGCGCGATTGTGCCGGTTAATCGGGTTTAAAGTATTCCCGGCTCCACAAAGTCTGCTTTTCACTTTTTCCCTTAGAATTGCTCTATCTCTCAAGTTAAACACCCTACTCTCAATCTAAGGCCCTGCACTTGCCCAAATAAGAAATCTTACAATTTAGTACTAGTAAACTAAAAGCACTACATCCTCATTCACTCTCTATGATTACCTTGTCCCCTATTGGTCCTTTTTGATTCAGTGATAAAGGAGTTCCCTTACTATTCTAGCATGTCCAAAGGTCAGCTAATGATTTCCTCTCGAGTCCAGCTGGTGAATCTGGGAATCTTGAGGCAATGTTACAACTGTCTCATGTACACGGACAACCCTCTCCTCCTCCAAACAGGTTCAAATATATGTGAGAGATGCAACCATATAGCCAAACTGGAGGCTGAGCTCTGTCAACTCAGAACTGGTGTAACCAGTCAGGAGGAGAAGGTAACCTCACACAACACAAATCCAGTCTCACATAGTCCTACCACAACAACAAACCAAACACATAAAGACACAAAAACATACTTGGAGGCTCTAAATAAAAATCTGCCTAAGCAGCAGAGACCTCCAAAGCAGACATCCAAGCAAATGCTACCCCAAAACAAAACAGGTGCAACACATAGCTGACAAAGTCAGTGTGCCAAACAGTCACAGCCCTTAAGGCTAAGTAACACACCTGATACACTCGTAATAGGTGATTCTATAGTCAGACACACTGGTTCACCAGGCCGAACAAAGAGAAGGTCACAGTGAGCTGCCTGTCGGGCTCTAGGATCTGCCACATAACGCAAGCACTCATGTCACTCCAAAGCAAGTACAAATATGACTCAGTCATTGTCCATGCTGGTGTGAATGACCTGAGACTTACCTCCCTCGACTACATGAAAAGAGACATAGAGGAGCTCTCTGATCATGTAGCCCAGGCCGGTATGACCCTGACCTTGAGCAGCATCTTACCCTCACCTAGAATGATGCCACAGTATAAAGACAAAATGATCGATTTTAACAATTGGCTAAAATTTTGGTGTCATTCAAAGGGGATCCAGTGTCTGTCAGCCTGGGATGACATGCTCGACAAGCCATGTTGCTTTGCTAGGGACGGCTTGCACCTGTCACCCCTGGGCTTTCGGATATTGGCGAAGGTTCTTGCCACCCCCATAGTGCCTTTTTTAAGCAAGGCTCAAAAGACAAACCCACCTCCATAGACAACATAATGAATAAGAAACTAAGGGTAATGCTGCTAAACGCCAGAAGTCTAAACCTCAAGATGCACGCACTCAAAGCCCTCCTCAGTATGGAGAACATCGATATCTGTGCAGTGACAGAAACCTCTGACCGAACCACAAAAGGAGGGGCAGTATCCATATTTATCAAAGATACCCACACCTCCAGGTTAGTGGCATCACATGAAGCATCGGAGACCATCCATGTGCAACTAACAGTGGGCAAAACTGCTTTTCAGTTTGTAGCATGTTACAGACCACCCTCTCAAAATTAGGAATCCCACACTGCTTTCCTGAAAACACTGGAGAATATGAAGATCTCTCCAAACACCATTATATTGGGTGACTTCAACTACCCAAACATAGACTGGGAGCATTACTCAAGCCCCAACACCCTAGCCCAAAGGTTCCTGGAATTTATAAACTCAAATGCTATGGAACAACTAGTCACCACTCCCACAAGAGGGGAAAACATACTTGACCTGATCATTACCAACATGGGGACTCTATGCTCCATACCAGAGGTATACCCCTCATTCGTGAGATCAGATCATAAATTAATCTCACTGGATATCCACATCCCGACCCCACCCCCAGCCCAGAAAACCACAGTGAAAAACTTCTCAAAAGCGAACTTCACACTTCTCAAAACTGAGGTGGAATCCTTCAAGTCCCTCGGGCCAGTGGAAACTACGGCCCAAACTGCAGAATCCTATATAAACGCATTCTATGGACACCTCCTGGAATGCATGGATCATGCTATCCCAAACAAAACCAAGACCCAATCTTCCAAAGGCAGGTATCCAATCTGGTGGAACCCAGCCATAAATAAGCTGTACAACAGAAGGAGGAAGCTACTACATGATAGAGCAAAATCCCTAAAAGGGAAGGCATCTCTGATCAGTACTAGCAAAAAACTACGATCCCTCATAAAATCCTCCAAGGCCAGCTTCGAGAGAAAAATTGCCCAGGACACTAAAGATAATCGCAAGGCTCTTTTTAGTTATGTTAGGAACCTGGGATGCAACTCCCAGATATGCTCAGAGTTGATCCAAAATGACAAAAAATACACTGAACCCACAGACATTTTCAACATCCTGGCAGACAGGTTTAGTTCTAACTCCCCCCCCCCCAAAAGAGTAAATATCTATCCCAGCAGAGTGCTGCCTCCCTAACATCTCAGATGCTCAGGTGAAAGCCGCCCTCTCCAAAGCAAAAAACACTGCATCAGTGGGACCAGATGGTGTCCCGGGTTGCGTCCTACATGAACTCCAAGTTCCAGTTGTATCGCCCCATAAGCCTGACTAGCCTAGTCTGCAAGGCTATGGAAAGGATCATCATGGAACTCATAAACAAGCTCTTGCCACCCCCATAGTGCCTTTTTTAGGCAAGGCTCAAAAGACAAACCCACCTCCTTAGACAACACAAGGAAAAAGAAACTAAGGGTAATGCTGCTCAACGCCAGAAATCTAAACCTCAAGATGCACGCACTCAAGACTCTCCTCAGTATGGAGAATATCAATATCTGTGCAGTAACAGAAACCTGGTTCAAGGCTCCCGAGATCACCCCAGCACTACCAGGCTGTACCTCATACCATGCTTTTCGGCCACAAAACTCAGACCGAACCACAAGAGGAGGGGGAGTATCCATATTCATCAAAGATACCCATACCTCCAGGCTAGTGGCATTGCACAAAGCATCTGAGACCATCCATGTGCAACTAACAGTGGGCAAAACTGCCTTCCAGTTTGTAGCTTGCTACAGACCACCCTCCCAAACTCAGGAACCCCACTCGGCTTTCCTGAAGACACTAAAGAATATGAAGGTCTCTCCAAACACCATTATATTGGGTGACTTTAACTACCCAAACATAGACTGGGAGCACTACTCAAGCCCCAACACCCTAGCCCAATGGTTCCTAGAATTTATAAACTCAAATGCTATGGAACAACTGGCCACCACTCCCACAAGAGGGGAAAACATATTGAACCTGATCATCACCAACATGGGGACTCTATGTTCCATAACAGAGGTATACCCCTCATTGGTAAGATCTGACCATAAATTAATCACTATGGACATCTATATCCCGTCCCCACCACCAGCAAAGGAAACCACGGTCAAAAACTTCTCAAAAGCAAACTTCCCGCTTCTCAAAACCGAGGTGGAATCCTTCAAAGCCCCAGGGCCAGTGGAAAATACGGCCCAAACCACAGAATCCTTTACAAACGCGTTCTATGGATACCTACAGGAATGCATGGATCATGCTATCCCAGATAAAACCAAGACACACTCCTCCAAAGGCAGGAGACCTGTTTGGTGGACCCCAGCCATAAATAAGCTGTACAACAGAAGGAGGAAGCTACTAGATGATAGAGCAAAATCCCTGAAAGGTAAGGCAACTCTGATCAGTACTAGCAAGAAACTACGATCCCTCATAAAATCATCTAAGGCTAGCTTTGAAAGAAAAATTGCACAAGACACTAAAGATAATCACAAGGCTTTCTTTAGTTATGTCAGAAACCTGGGTGGAAACACCCAGATATGCTCTGAGTTAGTGCAAAATGACAAAAAATACACTGAACCCACAGACATTGCCAACATCCTGGCAGACAGGTTCAGTGCAAACTCCCCCCCCCCCCCAAATGAGCAAATGACTATCCCAACAGTGTAGCCTCCCTGACATCACAGATGCACAGGTGAGAGCTGCCCTCTCCAAAGCAAAAAACACAGCATCAATGGGACTGGACGATGTCCCGGGCTGTGTTTTACATGAGCTGCAAGAAGAACTGAACCCTCACTTAAAATCACTGTTCAGTCTCAGCCTTACATCAGGATATATACCCAAAGAATGGCGTACAGCAACAGTGGTCCCACTCCATAAAGGTGGTGCCACAACGGAACCCGGAAACTATCGCCCTATAAGCCCTAACTAGCCTGGTCTGCAAAGCTATGGAGCATATCATCATGGAACTCATAAACAAAGACATTGGGAACCTCCAAACACTGGATCCTACCCAATTCGGCTTTGTTAAGGGCAGATCTTGCCTCTTGAACCTGGTCAATTTCTTTGAAACAATCACCAAGGCCATAGACGAAGGGAAGGTAGTCGACACAGCCTACCTTGACCTTGCAAAAGCCTTCGACAGAATACCCCACTCGGACATCATAAATAAGCTCACCAGCTTAAATATCAACCCCTATGTCACATGATGGGTTGCAAACTGGCTTAGGGATAGAACCCACATGGTCA